>NC_092093.1:70003129-70253129 GCF_045679555.1 Salvelinus alpinus
TGGGGAGAACAAGTATTTGATACACTGCCGATTTTGCAGGTTTTCCTACTTACAAAGCATGTAGAGGTCTGTAATTTTTATCATAGGTACACTTCAACTGTGAGAGACGGAATCTAAAACAAAAATCCAGAAAATCACATTGTATGATTTTTAAATAATTAATTTGCATTTTATTGCATGACATAAGTATTTGATCACCTACCAACCAGTAAGAATTCCGGCTCTCACAGACCTGTTAGTTTTTCTTTAAGAAGCCCTCCTGTTCTCCACTCATTACCTGTATTAACTGCACCTGTTTGAACTCGTTACCTGTATAAAAGACACCTGTCCACACACAATCAAACAGATTCCAACCTCTCCACAATGGCCAAAACCAGAGAGCTGTGTAAGGACATCAGGGATAAAATTGTAGACCTGCACAAGGCTGGGATGGGCTACAGGACAATAGGCAAGCAGCTTGGTGAGAAGGAAACAACTGTTGGCGCAATTATTAGAAAATGGAAGAAGTTCAAGATGACGGTCAATCACCCTCGGTCTGGGGCTCCATGCAAGATTTCACCTCGTGGGGCATCAATGATCATGAGGAAGGTGAGGGATCAGCCCAGAACTACACGGCAGGACCTGGTCAATGACCTGAAGAGAGCTGGGACCACAGTCTCAAAGAAAACCATTAGTAACACACTACGCCGTCATGGATTAAAATCCTGCAGCGCACGCAAGGTCCCCCTGCTTAAGCCAGTGCATGTCCAGGCCTGTCTGAAGTTTGCCAATGACCATCTGGATGATCCAGAGGAGGAATGGGAGAAGGTCATGTGGTCTGATGAGACAAAAATAGAGCTTTTTGGTCTAACTCCACTCGCCGTGTTTGGAGGAAGAAGAAGTATGAGTACAACCCCAAGAACACCATCCCAACCGTGAAGCATGGAGGTGGAAACATCATTCTTTGGGGATGCTTTTCTGCAAAGGGGACAGGACGACTGCACCGTATTGAGGGGAGGATGGATGGGGCCATGTATCGCGAGATCTTGGCCAACAACCTCCTTCCCTCAGTAAGAGCATTGAAGATGGGTCGTGGCTGGGTCTTCCAGCATGACAACGACACGAAGCACACAGCCATGGCAACTAAGGAGTGGCTCCGTAAGAAGCATCTCAAGGTCCTGGAGTGGCCTAGCCAGTCTCCAGACCTGAACCCAATAGAAAATCTTTGGAGGGAGCTGAAAATCCGTATTGCCCAGCGACAGCCCCGAAACCTGAAGGATCTGGAGAAGATCTGTAGGGAGGAGTGGGCCAAAATCCCTGCTGCAGTGTGTGCAAACCTAGTCAAGAACTACAGGAAACGTATGATCTCTGTAATTGCAAACAAAGGTTTCTGTACCAAATATTAAGTTCTGCTTTTCTGATGTATCAAATACTTATGTCATGCAATAAAATGCAAATTAATTACTTAAAAATCATACAATGTGATTTTCTGGATTTTTGTTTTAGATTCCGTCTCTCATAGTTGAAGTGTACCTATGATAAAAATTACAGACCTCTACATGCTTTGTAAGTAGGAAAACCTGCAAAATCGGCAGTGTATCAAATACTTGTTCTCCCCACTGTATCTATATGACTATATTCTCTGTGTTTAATCACTCCCCTTGCCAACTGCTCTCCGTCCTCTCACACGCTTTCTAACGCTTTAAGGTTAATTCTTTATACATACTATACTTTTACACATACTCATACACCCACACTATCTAGATGTGGATTTATCGGCCTTCGCTTTAATTCTTGCACAGAGCTGTGAAATAAACCCCACTCCAATCAACAGTTGAAAATTCACAACCTCTGTCCCCTCTCATTCCATGGCCTTTAGGGTGGAATTGTCATTACCACTGCCAAGAACTAAGGTCGTGGTCTTCGGTGGTGAACTTGGTCCCTCAGGGCGGTTTGACCAGAGACAACCACTCATGGTCACAGTCATGGTTGTAGAGTGCCACTGTGGTGTGTGTGTGTGTCTGTGTGTGTATGTGTGTCCCCCAATGTGGGCATGGGCATGCCAAACACTCCCATACACTCGTGGGAAAACGGCCGGCATGGAACATTCCAGCCCATTCCTCCCACTGGAGTGTGTGTGTGTGTGTGTGTGTGTCCTCCCAGCCTGTGCCCTGTTGAAGTGATTTTTTTCCCTCTGGAACACTTTCACACAGACATTCTCTCACATGTGGCAGCTGTGCGTGCGGGGAGAGGGGTTTCTGTGAGTGTGTGTGTGTGTTTTTTTTTGTATTTTATGTATTTATAATAAACAACTGTTTAGGGGGTAGTTCAGCTTTAATAGTGCAGGTAGATTGTAGATTCCATCTATGTAATTTTCTGCGTAATTTCCAACCCCCATATACGTATATACACTGCTCAAAAAAATAAAGGGAACACTAAAATAACACATCCTAGATCTGAATGAATGAAATATTCTTATTAAATACTTTTTTCTTTACATAGTTGAATGTGCTGGCAACACAATCACACAAAAATTATCAATGGAAATCAAATTTATCAACCCATGGAAGTCTGGATTTGGAGTCACACTCAAAATTAAAAGTGGAAAACCACACTACAGGCTGATCCAACTTTGATGTAATGTCCTTAAAACAAGTAAAAATGAGGCTCAGTAGTGTGTGTGGCCTCCACGTGCCTGTATGACCTCTCTACAACGCCTGGGCATGCTCCTGATGAGGTGGCGGATGGTCTCCTGAGGGATCTCCTCCCAGACCTGGACTAAAGCATCTGCCAACTCCTGGACAGTCTGTGGTGCAACATGGCGTTGGTGGATGGTGCGAGACATGATGTCCCAGATGTGCTCAATTGGATTCAGGTCTGGGGAACGGGCGGGCCAGTCCATAGCATCAATGCCTTCCTCTTGCAGGAACTGCTGACACACTCCAGCCACATGAGGTCTAGCATTGTCTTGCATTAGGAGGAACCCAGGGCCAACCGCACCAGCATATGGTCTCACAAGGGGTCTGAGGATCTCATCTCGCTACCTAATGGCAGTCAGGCTACCTCTGGCGAGCACATGGAGGGCTGTGCGGCCCCCAAAGAAATGCCACCCCACACCATGACTGACCCACCGCCAAACCGGTCATGCTGGAGGATGTTGCAGGCAGCAGAACGTTCTCCACGGCGTCTCCAGACTCTGTCACGTCTGTCACATGTGCTCAGTGTGAACCTGCTTTCATCTGTGAAGAGCACAGGGCGCCAGTGGCGAATTTGGCAATCTTGGTGTTCTCTGGCAAATGCCAAACGTCCTGCACGGTGTTGGGCTGTAAGCACAACCCCCACCTGTGGACGTCGGGCCCTCATACCACCCTCATGGAGTCTGTTTCTGACCGTTTGAGCAGACACATGCACATTTGTGGCCTCTGGAGGTCATTTTGCAGGGCTCTGGCAGTGCTCCTCCTGCTCCTCCTTGCACAAAGGCGGAGGTAGCGGTCCTGCTGCTGGGTTGTTGCCCTCCTACGGCCTCCTCCACGTCTCCTGATGTACTGGCCAGTCTCCTGGTAGAGCCTCCATGCTCTGGACACTACGCTGACAGACACAGCAAACCTTCTTGCCACAGCTCGCATTGATGTGCCATCCTGGATGCACTACCTGAGCCACTTGTGTGGGTTGTAGACTCCGTCTCATGCTACCACTAGAGTGAAAGCACTGCCAGCATTCAAAAGTGACCAAAACATCAGCCAGGAAGCATAGGAACTGAGAAGTGGTCTGTGGTCACCACCTGCAGAACCACTCCTTTATTGGGGGTGTCTTGCTAATTGCCTATAATTTCCACCTGTTGTCTATTCCATTTGCACAACAGTATGTGAAATTTATTGTCAATCAGTGTTGCTTCCTAAGTGGACAGTTTGATTTCACAGAAGTGTGATTGACTTGGAGTTACATTGTGTTGTTTAAGTGTTCCCTTTATTTTTTTGAGCAGTGTATATATAAACTCAACAAAAAAAGAAACTTCCCTTTTTCAGGACCCTGTCTTTCAAAGATCATTTGTAAAAATCCAAATAACTTCACAGATCTTCATTGTAAAGGGTTTAAACACTGTTTCCCATGCTTGTTCAATGAAGCATAAACAATTAATGAACATGCACCTGTGGAACGGTCGTTAAGACACTAACAGCTTACAGACGGTAGGCAATTAAAACGTCACAGTTATGAAAACTCTACTGACTCTGAAAAACACCAACAGAAAGATGCCCAGGGTCCCTGCTCATTTGCGTGAACGTGCCTTAGGAATGCTGCAAGGAGGCATGAGGACTGCAGATGTGGCCAGGGCAATAAATTGCAATATCTGTACTGTGAGATGCCTAAGACAGCGTTACAGGGAGACAGGACGGGCAGTGGCAGACCACGCGTAACAAGACCTGCACAGGATTGGTACATCCGAACATCACACCTGCGGGACAGGTACAGGATGGCAACAACAATAGCCCGAGTTACACCAGGAACGAACAATCCCTCCATTAGTGCTCAGACTGTCCGCAATAGGCTGAGAGAGGCTGGACTGAGGGCTTGTAGGCCTGTTGTCAGGCAGGTCCTCAACAACGTCACCTATGGGCACAAACCCACCGTCGCTGGACCAGACAGGACTGGGAAAAAAAATGCTCTTCACTGACGAGTCGCGGTTATGTCTCACCAGGGGTGATGGTCGGATTCGCGTTTATCATTGAAGGAATGAGCGTTACACCGAGGCCTGTACTCTGGAGCGGGATCGATTTGGAGGTGGAGGGTCCATCATGGTCTGGGGCTGTGTGTCACAGCATCATCGGACTGAGCTTGTTGTCATTGCAGGCAATCTCAATGCTGTGCGTTACAGGGAAGACATCCTCCTCCCTCATGCGGTGCCCTTCCTGTAGGCTCATCCTGACATGACCCTCCAGAATGACAATGCCACCAGCCATACTGCTTGTTCTGTACGTAATTTCCTGCAAGACAGGAATGTCAGTGTTCTGCCATGGCCAGCGAAGAGCCCGGATCTCAATCCCATTGAGCACGTCTGGGACCTGTTGGATCGGAGGGTGAGGGCTAGGGCCATTCCCCCCAGAAATGTCCGGAACTTGCAGGTACCTTGGTGGAAGAGTGGGGTAACATCTCACAGCAAGAACTGGCAAATCTGGTGCAGTACACAAGGAGGAGATGCACTGCAGTACTTAATGCAGCTGGTGGCCACACCAGATACTGACTGTTACTTTTGATTTTGACCCCCCCTTTTTTCAGGGACACGTTATTGCATTTCTGTTAGTCACATGTCTGTGGAACTTGTTCAGTTTATGTCTCAGTTGTTGAATCTTGTTGTGTTCATACAAACATTTGCACATGTTAAGTTTGCTGAAAATAAACGCAGTTGACAGTGAGAGGACGTTTCTTTTTTTGCTGAGTTTATATACACACAGTACAAGTCAAAAGATAGACAAACCTACTAATTCAAGGGCTTTTCTTTATTTTTACTATTTTTACATTGCAGAATAATAGTGAAGACATCACAACTATGAAATAACAGACATGGAATCATATAGTAACATATAGTAAGTGTTAAACAAATCAAAATATATTTTTGATTTTCAATTCTTCAAAGTAGCCACCCTTTGCCTTGATGACAGCTTTGCACACATTTATCAGTTTTCAGGTATGACCCAGATGCAGACAGTGTCGAAGAAACAAAAGTTTATTTCTAATACAGGGGCAGGCAAACGGCAGGTCAACGGCAGGCAGAGGTCAGTAATCAAGAGAGGGTGCAAAAGTATGCCAACAATCTTGAAGGAGTTTCCACATATGCTGAGCACTTGTTGGCTGCTTTTCCTTCACTCTGCGGTCCAACTCATCCCAAACCATTTCAATTGGGTTGAGGTTGGGTGACTGTGGAGGCCAGGTCATCTGATGCAGCACTCCATCACTCTCCTTCTTGGTCAAAAAGCCCTTTTACAGCCTGAAGGTGTATTGTGTCATTGTCCTGTTGAAAAACAAATGATAGTCCCACTAAGCGCAAACCAGATGGGATGGCGTATCGCTGCAGAATGCTGTGGTAGCCATGCTGGTTAAGTGTGCCTTGAATTCTAAATAAATCACCGACAGTGTCACCAGCAAAGCACCCCCACACCATCACTCCTCCACGCTTCACGGTGGGAACCACACATGCTGAGATCACCTACTCTACCAAAAATCTTAAATTTGGACTCATCAGACCAAAGGACAGATTTCCACCGGTCTAATGTCCATTGCTCGTGTTTCTTGGCCCAAGCAAGTCTCTTCTTCTTATTGGTGTCCTTTAGTAGTGGTTTCTTTGCAGCAATTTTACCATGAAGGCCTGATTCACGCAGTCTCCTCTGAACAGTTGAGATGTGTCTGTTACATGCGAAGAATTTATTTGGGCTGCAATTTCTGAGGCTGGTAACTCTAATGAGCTTATCCTCTGCAGCAGAGGTAATTCTGGGTCTTCCTTTCCTATGGCGGTCCTCATGAGAGCCAGGTTCATCATAACGCTTGATGGTTTTTGCTACTGCACTTGAAGAAACTTTCAAAGTTCTTGAAATGTTCCAGATAGACTAACCTTCAGATCAAATCAAATCAAAGTTTATTTGACACGTGCGCCAAATACAACAGTGAAATGCTTACTTACAGGCTCTAACCAATAGTGCAAAACAAGGTATTAGGTGAAGAATAGGTAAGTAAAGAGATAAAAACAAAAGTAAAAATACAGTGAAAAACAGTAGCGAGGCTATATACAGTAGCGAGGCTATAAAAGTAGCGAGGCTACATACAGACACCGGTTAGTCAGGCTGATTGAGGTAGTATGTACATGTAGATATGGTTAAAGTGACTATGCATATATGATGAACAGAGAGTAGCAATAGCGTAAAGAGGGGTTGGCGGGTGGTGGATGGCGGGACACAATGCAGATAGCCAATGTGCGGGAGCACTGGTTGGTCGGGCCAATTGAGGTAGTATGTACATATGTACATGAATGTATAGTTAAAGGGACTGTGCATATATGATAAACAGAGAGCAGCAGCAGCGTAAAAGAGGGGGTGGGGGGGGGGGGAACACAATGCAAATAGTCCGGGTAGCCATTTGATTATCAGTTAAAACTGTTGAGAAGCCTTTTTGTCCTAGACTTGGCACTCCGGTACCGCTTGCCATTTGGTAGTAGAGTGAACAGTCTATGACTGGGGTGGCTGGGGTCTTTGACAATTTTTAGGGCCTTCATCTGACACCGCCTGGTGTAGAGGTCCTGGATGGCAGGTAGCTTAGCCCCAGTGAGGTCCTGGGCCGTACGCACTACCCTCTGTAGTGCCTTGCGGTCAGAGGCCGAGCAATTGCCGTACCAGGCAGTGATGCAACCAGTCAAGATGCTCTCGATGTTGCAGCTGTAGAAGCCTTTGAGGATCTCAGGACCCATGCCAAATCTTTTTAGTTTCCTGAGGGGGAATAGGTTTTGTCGTGCCCTCTTCACGACTGTCTTGGTGTGTTTGGACCATTCTAGTTTGTTGTTGATGTGGACACAAAGTAACTTGGAAGCTCTCAACCTGCTCCACTACAGCCCCGCCGATGAGAATGGGGGCGTGCTCGGTTCTCCTTTTCCTGTAGTCCACAATCATCTCCTTAGTCTTGGTTACGTTGAGGGATAGGTTGTTATTCTGGCACCACCCGGCCAGGTCTTTGACCTCCTCCCTATAGGCTGTCTTGTCGTTGTCGGTGATCACTGTTGTGTCGTCTGCAAACTTAATGATGGTGTTGGAGTCGTGCCTGGCCATGCAGTCGTGGGTGAACAGGGAGTACAGGAGAGGACTGAGCACGCACCCCAGGGGGGCTCCAGTGTTGAGGATCAGTGTGGCAGATGTGTTGCTACCTACCCTCACCACCTGGGGGCGGCCCGTCAGGAAGTCCAGGATCCAGTTTCAGAGGGAGGTGTTTAGTCCCAGGGTCCTTAGCTTAGTGATGAGCTTTGAGGGTACTATGGTGTTGAACGCTGAGCTGTAGTCAATGAATAGCATTCTCACATAAGTGTTCCTTTTGTCCAGGTGGGAAAGGGCAGTGTGGAGTGCGATAGAGATTGCATCATCTGTGGATCTGTTTGGGCGGTATGCAAATTTGAGTGGGTCTAGGGTTTCTGGGATAATGGTGTTGATGTGAGCCATTACCAGCCTTTCAAAGCACTTCATGGCTACGGACGTGAGAGCTACGGGTCTGTAGTCATTTAGGCAGGTTGCCTTTGTGTTCTTGGGCACAGGGACTATGGTGGTCTGCTTGAAACATGTTGGTATTACAGACTCAATCAGGGACATGTTGAAAATGTCAGTGAAGACACCTGACCAGTTGGTCAGCACATGCCCAGAGCACACGTCCTGGTAATCCGTCTGGCCCCGCAGCCTTGTGTATGTTGACCTGTTTAAAGGTCTTACTCACGTCAGCTACGGAGAGCGTGATCACACAGTCGTCCGGAACAGCTGATGCTCTCATGCATGCCTCTGTGTTGCTTGCCTCGAAGCGAGCATAGAAGTGATTTAGCTCGTCTGGTAGGCTCGTGTCACTGGGCAGCTCGCGGCTGTGCTTCCCTTTGTAGTCTGTAATAGTTTGCAAGCCCTGCCACATAAGACGAGCGTCGGAGCCGGTGTAGTATGATTCAATCTTAGCCCTGTATTGACGTTTTGCCTGTTTGATGGTTCGTTGCAGGGCATAGCAGGATTTCTTGTAAGCTTCCGGGTTAGAGTCCCGCACCTTGAAAGCGGCAGCTCTGCCCTTTAGCTCAGTGCGAATGTTGCCTGTAATCCATGGCTTCTGGTTGGGGTATGTACGTACAGTCACTGTGGGGACGACGTCCTCGATGCACTTATTGATAAAGCCAGTGACTGATGTGGTGTACTCCTCAATGCCATCGGATGAATGCCGGAACATGTTCCAGTCTGTGATAGCAAAACAGTCCTGTAGTTTAGCATCTGCTTCATCTGACCACTTTTTTATAGACCCTGTCACTGGTGCTTCCTGCTTTAATTTTTGCTTGTAAGCAGGAATCATGAGGATAGAGTTGTGGTCAGATTTACCAAATGGAGGGTGGGCTTTGTACACGTCTCTGTGTGTGGACTACAGGTGATCTAGAATTTTTTCCCCTCTGGTTGCACATTTAACATGTTGATAGAAATTTGGTCGAAATGATTTAAGTTTCCCTGCATTAAAGTCTCCGGCCACTAGGAGCGCCGCCTCTGGGTGAGTGGTTTCCTGTTTGCTTATTTCCTTATACAGCTGACTGAGTGCCAGCATCTGTCTGTGGTGGTAAATAAACAGCCATGTCTTAGTTTTTTTTGATTGCTTAAGCACGATTTTCAAAACACTACACACAATTAGCACAACCACACACCCAATTAGCAAAACACTACAGATCCTTTGCAAAATTAAACACTCTTGTAAAAACTATACACTTCTTTTTAAAAACCACACTTTGTTACCATATGAAACACACACGTTTCACATTACTATACTCTGTTTGCACGAGTTACACTCTGCTGTGATAAACCTAAAACACTTTTAGCACTTCTACTTCCCTATGATTAGAGTAGGCTACTATCAACAAAGTATAAATATAATGTCAATTCACCAAACACTACACAAGACCAATGTTGCAGACTGAAGAAACTCATTTATTTCTCAACACGCCCAAAATGTTGACATGGAGATTCATAATACTGTAACCAAACATCACTTTACGTATTGTAAGTTCAAAAAAATAAAATAAAAAATAACTAGACATTGTCTCTTCGCCTAGCTGGATCTGGCCAGAGAATTTCCAAGGCAAGACACCTTGGAAAGAAACGTCTTGAATGACGAATCCATCCTTGCATTGCTGCTACCTCCATCTGGTCACAGGCCTCCTCCATGGCTTGGAAGAGGGGTACCTCAGCCTGGAGACGGAGATCATATACATTCCACCTCCATGCCGAGAAAAACTCTTCTATGGGGTTGAGTAATGGAGAGTATGGTGGAAGATATAGGACGGTGAAATGTGGATGTTGCTGAAACCAGTTCTGAAGACACATTGTCCCAGACAACAATGTATTGCATATGATCGATTTGATTTGCTGCTGTTATGTTGTGCAATTGGTCCAAGAATGTAAGTATGAGTGCTGTGTTGTAAGGGCCCATATGGGCATGGCGGTGGAGGACCCCATTCTGTGTAATGGCTGCACAGAGTGTTATATTACCCCGACGTTGCCCTGGGACATTGACTATAGCCCTGTGGCCAATGATGTTTCTTCCCCTCCTTCGTGTTCTCATCAGGTTGAACCCAGCCTCATCTACGTAAATGAACTCATGCTGGATCTCCTCTCCATCCATTCGTAAAACTCTCTGAAAAACAGTGTCAGGCAAAATTGTGTAGTTCAGTGTAGATCTAGTATACATATTACAGTACAGTAAAAGATTATGAGACAGTATGCAAGATCACTGCTAAAGTGAATACATACCTCTGCATAATCATGCCGCAGTCGTTTCACCCTTTCGGAATTGCGCTCGAAAGGCACTCGATAAATTTGCTTCATTTGAATATGTTTTTTTTTTAGGATGCGTGCCAGTGTTGATGTTGAGACCTGATGGATATCGTTGAAAATGGCGTGGTTATTGACAATGTTAGCTTGGAGCTGCTTGAGTGTTATAGCATTGTTGGCCAAAACCATGTTTACTATCTCCCTCTCTTGCTGTTCTGTGAACATAGGAGGCCTTCCCCCTTGTCGTCCCTGACCCTCAATCCTATGTAGAAAAAAAACAGTATACAATAGTACAGTAATTTCACAGGAAAAGGTAACAGAAGTGCTGATAGTGCATAGAATACAGTACTGTAAGCAGTTACTGAAACCGTGCAGATGTTTTTGATATGATGATATTTTTACAATACCTATTTTCCAGTCGAAATGTTCTCACCACACTTGCCACTGTATATCGGCTTAGATTTGGCTGTACTCGCAGTCCAGCCTCCCTCAGCGTCAGGCCGTGGTTGACAACGTGGTCAACCAGTGTTGCACGGATCTCATTTGTCAGATTCGGTCCTCTTTGAGCACCTTCTTGTCTTCCTCTTTCTCTTCCTCTTCTTCCCCTTCCTCCTCCTTCTCCTCCTCGTCCTCCTCGTTCTCCTCGTTCTCCTCCTCGTCCTCCTCGTCGTCCTCGTCGTCCTCCTCCTCGTCCTCCTCCTCGTCTTACTCTTTCTCTGACTCTTTCCATTGTGCTTGAAGACCGATGAACTCACCTGCTGCTTTTTATAGTGCTTATACACCTGATTGGTGTGTCTACAATTAAGCAAACGAGTGTTTGCACACCTGATGACTGTGTTGAACCAATTGGTTGGACGGTGTGGTAATTTGACAGTCAGTGCTTTGGTATTGCAAGGACGTGACTTCATGATAGATTTTTGTGTGTAATGTATGTTAAGTGTGTTTAGTGTTTTGCAAATCACTGTGTGTAGAGTTTTGCAACAAGTGTGAGGTTGACAATGTGCTTATAGTTGTGCAAATATGGGCTGATGTTTTGCTTCTTGAGTGTAAGGTTTTGCTAATAGTGTACTACTTTTAATTTTAGTGTGTAAGCAATCCAAAAAAACTGTAAGGTAATGATGGACTGTCGTTTCTCTTTGCTTATTTGAGCTGTTCTTGCCATAATATGGACTTGGTCTTTTACCAAATAGGGATATCTTCTGTACACCACCCCTACCTTGTCATAACACAACTGATTGTCTCAAACGCATTAAGAATGAAAGAAATTCCATAAATGAACTTTTAACAAGACACACCTGTTAATTTAAATGCATTCCAGGTGACTACCTCATGAAGCTGGTTGAGATAATGCCAATACTGTGAAAAGCTGTCATCAAGGCAAAGGGTGGCTAATTTGAAGATTCTCAAATATAAAATATATTTTGATTTGTTTAAACTTTTTTGGTTACTACATGATTCCATATGTGTTATTTCATAGTTTTGATGTCTTCACTATGTCCTAAAAAGTCCTTTATAAATTATCCTGTCCTAGTTATCCAATAGGCTTTGATTACATTTCCGATATCCTCGGCCCACATGGAAATTCTATAAGAGTAATATGTATGCCAATTATTTGATGGTCTGAACGCATTCTGTCCCCTATCAACACCAACACTTTTTTGTGTGCGTGCATGTGTTTACGTTTCTGTGTTTGTTCTAAATATGCAATCAGCTGGCTGTGGGCATCCCCGCTTCTCACATGGGTTACCGGGTTTTACAGCTGTTGGGGTGTGTGTGTGTGTGTTTAGCTTTCTGGGCCTCTCTGTGTCTTTAGAGTATATGTGTGTTTGACTGAGTCTAACCTCATTCTACTCTCTCTCCTGTAGAACCCAGAGACCCTCTGTAAGCCAGAGTCAGACCAGATGAGTCCAGACGAGCCACAGGTGACAATAGATACCTCACTCAGCTACATCACAATGTACTGGTAGTAAAATAGTTGCTACAGTAAGATCTTTATAGTTTGGACCAGCAGCACTATAGAAAGCTGCTTTCAGTTTATTTTCAAAATAAGTTGTTAGAGTTTACATGCTCGATTTTTCCTTACTTTAAAATAAAAATTGGCTGTTCGTGAAAAGAAAAAACACAAGCATACTTTTAAGATGTAATATTAACTATTTGACTGCATATGAAATGTGTGGATGTTTCTCCCCAGTCTCCCTTGGACCTGATAGACACAGGGAAATGCCTGAAGGTCCAAACAGCCACACCACATCTGGTCAGCCTGGGCAGTGGGAGACTGAGTGTGGCTATCACCCTACTGCCCCTTAAAGAAGGTAACACACATACACACACACATATACTTGATTGGCCCATACATGCCATGTCCCTTTTATCTGTTTCCCTAGAACCCCCTGTAACCATGGTGACTGCTACTGGGGAGAGGGGGTGTGAGGGAGGGAGAGAGAGAAAGGGAGAGAGGGGAAGAGAGAGAAAGGGAGAAGGGGAGAGAGAGATGTGGGAGAGGGAGAGAGAGAGGGGTGATAGAGAGATATGGGGAGACGGAGAGATGGAGGGAGTGAGAGAGAGAAAGAGAGTTTGGGCGAGAGAGAGGGAGAAATGGGGAGAGAGAGAAAGGGAGATGGGGGGGATGTGATACTCTGGGAGGAAATCAGGTCACAATAGAGCCAGGACAGGGAGCCAAGCTGACTTCCCCCCTCAGGGAACACTAAAGACACACACACACACGCATGCACGCAAATGCAATCACACACACACTGTAACAAGTGCACACACATACATGCAAGCACACATGCACACAGTCACAGTATTTTTACTGTATAATGACATAATTGCAGTGTATTTATAGACCTTTCAGTCATTGACACCACAGGTGTCTATGGTTCATCAGTATTCCAGACAGATATCTTGCTAACAAGCCAACAGGGTGTAGATGGTAGCAGAGATAACAGAGATCTACACACAGAATCAGACTGACTGGTAGGGAGACTTAAACACTCTCTTAAACAGATGTGTTAAGCTTAGCTGACTATATAACTCTCTAGCCTAACAATGCAACACTCACCCCCAAAAATTTGGATCTAAAGTCAACTCAACTTTCCCCCACAACGACATAACATACATTTTTCCAGGAGTGACACGTATCGGGCGTGAGGACGCGGTGGTACCCCAAAACATCACCATCCAGGGTGTAGGCATCGAGGCGGAACACTGCATCATCATCAACACGTCAGGGGTCATCATCCTCGACCCTTGTGGTAACCTCTGCTCCCTGGACGGCGTCCCTGTGACATCTCCCGTCCCGCTCACACAAGGTGAGATATACAGAGGAATGCACACACAGGACCGCAAACAAACACACTTTGTCGCCACCTACTGGTAGTACTTGTTTAAGTGCAGTGTTGTTTGCCTTGCCTGTGGGCCTTGACTGCTGCATTGGTTACAAATCAAGTCAAATGTTATTCGTCACATTCTTCGTAAAGAACAGGTGTGGCCCTTCTCAACAATGTAGAGAGAAAGAAAATAGAGAAATAATAGAAAAGTGAAACACGTAATAATACTGTAGATACACAATGAGTAATGATAACATAGCTACATACAAGGAGTACCAGTACCGAGTCGATGTGCAGGGGTATGAGGTAATTGAGGTAGATATGTACATATAGGAAGGGATAAAGTGACTAGGCAACAGGATAGATTATAAACAGTAACAGCAGCGTATGTGATGAGTCAAAAACGTTCGTGCCAAAAGGGTCAATGCAAATAGTTAAATAGTTACCTAGCTACCCAGACTAACTATTTAGGAGTCTTATGGATTGGTGGTAGAAGCTCTTCAGGGTCCTGTTGGTTCCAGACTTGGTGCATCAGTACCGCTTGTTGTGCAATAGCAGAGAGAACAGGCTATAACTTGGGTGGCTGAAGTCTGACAATTTGTAGGTCCTTCCTCTGACACCACCTGGTATAGAGGTCATGGATGGCAGGGAGCTCGGCCCCAGTGATGTACTGGGTCGTACGCACTATCTCTGTAGCACCTTGCGGTCGGATGCCAAGCAGTTGCCATACTAAGCGGTGATTCAGCCAGTCAAGATGCTCTCAATGGTGCAGCTGTAGAACTTTTTGAGGTTCTGAGAGCCCATGCTAAATATTTTCAGCCTATGAGTGTGTGTGTGTGTGTGTGTGTGTCTATGTGTGTGTGTGTGCGCGCGCATGTGTGGTTAGCTTTTGCCTTCCTGTATACAATGTGTCACGTTCGTTGATGGAATGAGGAGACCAAGGTGCAGCGTGGTAGACGTACATCTTACTTTTATTTGATGACACCGAAAAACCAACAAATACAAAACGAAACGCACAGTTCTGTAGGGCTGGAAAGCAACAGTACAAAAACAAGATCCCTAAGATCCCAAAAACAAGGCTGCCTAAGTATGATACCCAATCAGAGACAACGATAGACAGCTGCCTCTGATTGGGAACTATACCAGGCCAAACAAAGAAATAGAAAAACTAGATTGCCCACCCTAGTCACACCCTGACCTAACCAAAATAGAGA
The DNA here is from genome assembly GCF_045679555.1 of Salvelinus alpinus. Classification (NCBI taxonomy): domain Eukaryota; kingdom Metazoa; phylum Chordata; class Actinopteri; order Salmoniformes; family Salmonidae; genus Salvelinus; species Salvelinus alpinus. The sequence continues at coordinate 70,018,184 of NC_092093.1, forward strand.
ATTAAAAGGATCTCTAAGGTCAGGGCGTGACACAATGAGTATACAAACATTAGGAACACCTTCCTACTATTGAGTTGCTCCCACTTTTGCCCTCAGAACAGCCTCAATTTGTCGGGGCATGGACTCTACAAGGTGTTGAAAGCGTTCCACAGGGATGCTGGTCCATGTTGACTCCAATGCTTCCCACAGTTGTGTCAAGTTGGCTGGATGTCCTTTGGGTGGTGGAACATTCTTGATACACACTGGAAAACCATGAAGGCATGAAAAACAGCAGCGTTGCAGTTCTTGACACACAAACCGGTGCGCCTGGCACCTACTACAATACCCTGTTCAAAGGCACTTAAATATTTTGCCTTCACCATCTGAATGGCACACATACACAATCTATGTCTCAATTGTCTCAAGGCTACACTGATTGAAGTGGATTTAACAACTGACCTCAATAAGGGATCATATATTTCAACTGGTTAGTATATGTGACGGAAAGAGTAGGTGTTCCTAATGTTTTGTACACTCAATGTATATGTGTATGAATCATGTGATTAAAGTGTATGACCCGGGTTCTTCATGGTGTTGTGAAGCTGTGTGTGTGGTGTTTGTGTGTGGTTGAGCCATTAGCCTTTTAGCTTAATTATCCTTGGTTTGGAATGGATAGCTCCTGTTGTTTACAATGCCATGACTCACAACTTCCAACTGCAGAGAACACACTCGTCCTTTTCCATTCCTCTCTTTCACTCTCTCTCTCTCTCTCTCTCTCCTTCTCCTTTTCAGTCTTTCTTTAGACATTTCTTTTTCTCTCTCTTTCAGTCCTTTTCACTCTCACTTCTCCTATTTCTCATCTTTAAATCCTTGATCCATCCTCCTTTTCATTAGTTTCCTTCCCCTTCATTACCCAACATTCCTTTCTCTTTTTCCTTCTTTGGGTTTTTGGAAGGTGTAAACAAGAACGCAAACACATTCCTCTATTTTCACATTCTCTCACTTTTTTCCCTCCCTCTCTCCCCATTAATCTCCCTCTCTCTTTCCACACCTCTTCCCCAGCTCTCTGTCGTGGTCTGGTCTGACCACTGTCAGTTAAATATTGACTGACCTGTTTGTTTTCTCACTGTGGCTAGCTGACTCAAATATTGACAACATCTTGGTGTGTATACGTACTGGAGACCAAGGTGTTGTCTCTATACTGCGCTCACATAGGAATTACGGTATTTTGCCTGTAAAAAAAAAAAGTAAATGTTTACATGACCCCCTTTCAAACAGGCCCATTTTTACCACATTCTTGCCTGCATATAAAGGTTAAATAAAAAAATATGCCTTTTATACCTCCAGTGCCCATGCTGGCATGCCATTGACAAGTGGTAGTAGTGGTGTGCAGATGTGGGTGGGTGTCTATTTGAATAAATCCATTGAATATACACCATCAAAAAGGAATTCATTATGAATTTGTTTAGGCAGGTCCAAAACAACAGAATGGCATATTTTGAGTTGGATCATTTTACGTCCAAATGAATGAAATCAATAGTTCATTATTTTGTTCATTAAACAGACAAGCCAAACTTACCAAGATCACAGTCAACACACATATATTTTGTAGTAAGAATATACTGGAACATAACAGAATAAAATACAAATTGACTCTAGCCACAAAATAGGGGGGGGGGGGGTTCGGAAGGCAAGAAAATGGCCTTGCCGAAGTCCTCCCCCCTTCTAATTTCCTTAATTGTGTCACTAGAGTCAAATACTTTCTGTGGCACACATCAGAGTCAAATACTTTCTATAGAACAAACTTCTCGTCAAGATAGGCAACCAAAATGAATATATATGGATGTTATATTAAACATAGAGGAGGGAGTAAAATGTAGGCAAGCAATAAACATTTCAGAACAACTACTAGTCGAATAAGAAATGGGAGAGATGACACATTTTTGCAAAGAGATTTATATATAGACTAATACACTTGGAACAAATAGCCAAACCGAAAACTGCAGACATTACTAGTGCCTCCCCTGCGATCAAACCGCCATAAAAAATAAAATGAAACACAGCCTAACTTGATCATTGACAGCTGCCTTGAAGGACACAAATAAAAAATGCTGCCACTAAGATCAGTGAAATGTAGGCTAAACTGACAACGGAGTGAAGAGCAGAAATCTCAACTAGCAAGCAAGTCTCAGCAATGAAGAATTGAGTGTGTGCGCGTTCACGCAAAGGGGGGGGGGACTCTGGCAGGGGGGAGATCTTCGGCACAACACCCGCAATACCTTTCAGATACAAAGAAAAGGAGGAAAAACGTCTTAGTGTGAAAAGAGAGGGATGATAAGAAGACATAAAGAACAGGGCAGAGGGCAAGAGGTAGAGAGAATGTGAGAGTTCATGGTAAGGACAGAGAAGAAGGAACAGAGAGCGAGAGAACCTTGTGGGTTTTAGAGAAAGAGAGCGTGAAATGGAAACATCCTCTAGGATAATCTCTCAGGCTACAGACGTTAGCCACACACACACACACACACACACACACACACACACACACACACACACACACACACACACACACACACACACACACACACACACACACACACACACACACACACACACACACACAGACACAGACACACACACACAAAGTGATGTAACTGGAGTGTTTGGTTTGGAAATGCATATTGTGTTTGCAGAGTATTGCCAATAACAGAGATTACAAACCATACCGCTGACTCATATCAATATGATGATGTGGAGGCACCAGACAGACACACACACACACACACACACACACACACACACACACACACACACACACACACACACACACACACACACACACACACACACACACACACACACACACACACACACACACACACACTAACACACACAGAAACACTATCCCTAAACATGTGTCTGCCAGGAGCAGAGTGATTCCTCACGAAACCAGGACAAAAAAATACCATGATTTTGGTGAATTTTACTAAATTTAACCCATAGAATGTCTCTTTGGAGGAAGGATTGTTTACATATACAGTATTTGACATTTGTTTCTAAAAGCATAATTGAGAAATAATTGATCAAATGTGGGATATTTATGGGATTTTGGCCTTACTCAGGCCTCCTTTTTTTAAATGTTAGCCTTATTTTACCAGGTAAGTTGAGTGAGAACACATTCTCATTTACAGCAACGACCCGGGGAATAGTTACAGGGGAGAGGAGGGTGGATGAATGAGCCAATTGTAAGCCGGGGATGATTAGGTGACAATGATGGTATGAGGGACAAATTTAGCCAGGACACCAGAGTTAACACCCCTAGTCTTACGATAAGTGCCATGGGATTTTTAGTGACCATAGAGAGTCAAGTCACCTGTTTAACATCCCATCCAAAAGACAGCACCCTACACAGGGCAATGTCCCCAATCACTGCCGTGGGATATATATTTTTGGACCAGAGAAAAGTGTGCCTCCTACTGACCCTCCAACACCACTTCCAGCAGCATCTGGTCTCCCATCCAGGACCAACCCTGCTTAGCTTCAGAAGCAAGCCAGCAGTGGGATGCAGGGTGGTATTTTAAGACACTAAAACATTGTATCTATAGGTGCTACTAAGCAGCAATTGTCATATGAAGTGTCACCACTTGTTCTGTAATATGAGTAGTATTTTGATTTCAATAAAAAATGTCTTACATTAATTTATGAATATTGGTGAAAAAACATGAAAATAGCAAATATACACATTTTGATTAGTCAAATGTGTCTATATATTCTTGAACGTAATAGCCTATATACTCTACACGGGAATATCAATGTTCCAGAGTTAAATTTCACGAAAATCCCCAAAATCATGGTCTTTTTTTGTCCTGGTTTTGTGAGGAATCACTCCTCTGAAAATATCAGAGTGGATGTTTTTCTCCTTTTCTCTCCACCCTATACCATGCAGTCTCTCTCTCCATCACAGTTCTCTACCTCATTCCCCTCTGTCCAAGGCTCTCACTTATTTTCTAGTCCACTGTCTCTCTTTCCTTCCCCTTCTCTATTGAGTAGTTTTCCGAAGCTGTTCTTCTGTGCATCAGATCAAAGTTGTTATTTAATTAAACATTTAGGCTGAATTTGGAAAAATATGGCTTTGATAAAAATCACATCTATTTAAGTTTGAGTTGTTCTTTTCTCCCTCTTAGCTGTTGAGCTCTATAGATGTGAGGTTGGCAATAGTAACATTCCTCTCAAGGTGTTTCCACAGAGAAGGGAAAAGTAGGCTAGGTAGACAAAGAAATAGAGTAAGGGGGCGGGGACCAAATACCTCTGGCTTTTAAACCGCTGTGTTCCAACCAACAGAGAACGGGGTCCGAGACTGCTTTGGCTGAACTGAAATGCATTTTTAATCAAATACATTAGTTTGGGGTTTTACAAGCGGCTGCTTTTGATCTCATTCAGAGCTCGTAAACTTTCTTAGGGGAGGGTTTTGCTTTTTACCCCAGTCTATTCGCGTCAAGCAGGCGTCACCACCCCCTTTTTTGGAGAGTTGGTGCGCTCCTTACCTCAACCCCATCTGGATGGAAATCTGTTGAACCCCGAAGTCCCGAGTCATTTCTGGAGCTTTGGACTGGGCTGAAGGAGGATAAGAACGCGATGGTAATTGTTCAGACATAGAGAAAGAACCCAAAATACCGCAGTTGTATTCGCTGAATGGGACTCAGTAAAAAGGTTAGTAAAGATAGCCTAATTTCAGAAATTCCCTGATTTGGAAGACCCCTGTGAGTGCGCGTGCATGTGTACATCAATTTGGTTTTGTAGCCTTTTGTGACTAGAAAACGGCAATAATCAGTTGAAACAAAAACACAGCGGGGGCCCACCCCTTTTTTCGGTAAAAAGATGAGGGATAGGGCTGGAGAAATGTAACCAATCTCAAATTCATAGACAGAGCTATGGATGCAAGGTCTGACCATCCATGATATCAAAGTATAGTTTTAACCATGTTGAGGCTATATAGTGTTTGTTTACAAACATTGGAGTGAAACAAGCTTATATTTTGGGTTCTGATGCAGTACGACCGTTCAACTAAACTAATAATAAGTTATATTTTTCAAATATCAATGGGTACGTTTAATTCAGAACTCCCAAAATAGATGAAGCAACTGCAGATTGCGCTTTGAAGGAAACGTTATTTAATTTTTATGATAAAGCTCTTTTCATTGTTTGGCGAATTTTTGTTTGTCAGCTGCTCTTGATTAGGCTAAATGTTTTAGGAATATAGCAAGGGTAGGCAACAGCAAACCATTTGCGTCACGCTTACTATGTTGCAACCATAAATTGTATAATTGAGATAAGAACCTCCTGCTTAAATGCTTTCCAGATAGTATTTTATATTGTCTACGTTTGCAGGGGGAAATTAACTTCATGACCTACGATCAAATTTGAAAAGGCTACCTTGACGTCACAAGGTAAGCAGCACCGTACGCATCACCTTTGTGAAGAATGGTATTAGCGCGCGCACCTCAAGGGTTGTAGTTCACAGACAGACAACGACGTGATTGGTTTTCACTTGACAAGAAAAAACAGCCTGCGGTCATAGAAAGTAGAACTGAAGTGACGCCAAAGGAAATCTGTATCTGCTTCCTGGGACTCGGTTATTGGGAGAGTGCCTTTGATTTAAGATGTCAAGATTAGCCTCGTTACTTTATTTGTTTTATAAAGGAGAGAGGACATGTAATTGAAAGCGGTAGCATATGTCAGGTGACATGACAACGCTACTTATGTATACCAGCTGCGTCCCCTGTTCAAATGCATCCTTCCTCCCTCCCTTACTTTCTTTCTTCCTTCCATCCTACTTTAGGCTATAGCAGGCCTATTTTTCAAAAGGGACACTAATCGTGTCAGTGATCACACCGAGGAAGGAATGATGCATTGACTTTTGCAGTGTATTTTTTAGGGCCCTGCAAAGCCGCTGTGATCCACTCAACACATCCAAGCAGCAGACCAGAAGAGTGTGGCCCCCCCCAAATCCAATGACCTAGATTGGAAGATCGTTTTTTTGTGTCAGTCAGTGTGCTCATGGCCAGTGTCCCACACATGGTATTTGGTAGTTATAAGGGCCATTACCTCCCCTCCAGCAGCCTCCATGTAAGAGGCAGGGTGACATATAGTCTGTGGGATAAAGGTCAAATTGTTTAATATTATAACCTAATGGTCCACATTTGGCAATTATATAGACACATATTGCACTCTTATTCCTAAATATAGACCGGTTTCCCCCCCATAACATTGTGGTTCCGTGTTAGGTTAATTTAGATTAACCAGAAGAAATTGGTACCAGATGTCTTCTTCACTGGCATCTGTGAGATCAAAGTGTGTGAGGTTATCTTTGTAGCTGGGGATATCTGTAAAAAACAAGATTGTGTGTTTGTTGTTTGGAGGGGTTGTTATTTGTTGTTTTTGGGAGAAAGGAAATTAGAATGTAGTGTAATGAACAAATAAGGGCTACGGTTCTATAAAACTGGCAGACTGTTGAGTCAAGGAATTTGAGTTTATGAAGAAAGACTGCTGTTACACACACACACACACACACACACACAGATGTTCTCTCTCTCCTCTGTTTGCTGTCATGCTAAACACCATATGGTACTGTGAGTTATTAAACAGACTGTAAACAGTCTTTATACACACCCATGGTCACACATGGCATATACAGGTTCGTTATCCTATGATTCTACACTACCTGACCAAAAGTATGTGGACACCTGCTCGTCGAACATCTCATTCCAACATCATGGGCATTAATATGGAGTTGGTTCCCCTCCTTTGCAGCTACAACAGCCTCCACTCTTCTGGGAAGGCTTTCCACTAGAACGTTGCTGCTATAACAGCCTCCACTCTTCTGGGAAGGCTTTCCACTAGAACGTTGCTGCTATAACAGCCTCCACTCTTCTGGGAAGGCTTTCCACTAGAACGTTGCTGCTATAACAGCCTCCACTCTTCTGGGAAGGCTTTCCACTAGAACGTTGCTGCTACAACAGCCTCCACTCTTCTGGGAAGGCTTTCCACCAGGTCATTGTTTTTAACTGACTTTCCTAGTTAAATAAAGGAAGAACATTTTTTTGGAACATTGCTGCAGGGACTTGCTTCCATTCAGAGCATTAGTGAGGTCGGGCTCTGGTGTTGGGCGATTTGGTCTGACTCGCAGTCGGCGTTCCAATTCACCCCAAAGGTGTTCGATGGGATTGAGGTCAGGGCTCTGTGCAGGCCAGTCAAGTTCTTCCACACCTGTCCGGTGTATGTGACAATACAACATATTTGTTTATTTATTTTTCATTAAGTCGCATGCATGGACACCTTTGGGATGCATGTTGCAGTCTTTGATGTGTGTGAAGATACGGGCCAAATCATCACAATGTGTCCTATCCTACTTTGTTTACTATGTAGTGCCTAGTCCAGCTGCATAGACTAAACAGTCCTGTGTGAAAACATTCTCAATTCAAAGGAAAAGGTCAAAACCAGAATTTCACATTTATGTCTTGAGTATTATTTCCTGTGGTAAGTGTGTGTGGGTAATAAGTCACACTCAGCAGTGTGGTATGAGAAGTTTTGGTCTTAGTCCTGTCCTTGGCTTATTCTCTAGAAATACTACAGCGAGCACAGAAAAGTACCCTTAGCTAAAAACACACACACACACTTGCAGTTTTTCAGGAAGAGGGAAGCATGTCAGACATATTTCTTTACATGACCACACACATACACACATTACTCACACATTAGTTACACTCACACATTAGTTGCACACATCAGCTACATGTTAAAACCACACACACACCAGATCAGACTCTGAGCCCTCTAAGGGAGTCACGTCATCCCTATTACCATTACCCCCTCTCCTAACATTGGGGTTTTGGGACAGAGAGGAGAGAGTGAGAGAGAAAATTAGCCCAGACATTTTTTCCATGCTGTATTTTTCCATTCTTTCTTTCGTTCTCTCTCTCTTTCCTCTCCTTGGTTTGGTTTACTCTCTGGTATCTGTCTGAGTGTAGGTATCTCTGGTATCAGACAGATGGATGGAACAGTTCTGTCATTTTGACATTGTTTTTCTCCATATTTAAGCTGCTTGGGAGGGATCCCTGAAACTGAAACATCAATCCTACAAGCATCAGCATTGTTTAATACAGAGATAATATCTCAATCCTACACGCATCAGCATTGTTTAATACAGTGATAATATCTCAATCCTACACTCATCAGCATTGTTTAATACAGTGATAATATCTCAATCCTACACGCATCAGCATTGTTTAATACAGTGATAATATCTCAATCCTACACTCATCAGCATTGTTTAATACAGAGATAATATCTCAATCCTACACTCATCAACATTGTTTAATACAGAGATAATATCTCAATCCTACACTCATCAGCATTGTTTAATACAGAGATAATATCTCAATCCTACACGCATCAGCATTGTTTAATACAGAGATAAGTGGCTGAATTGTTTATCTGGATCATGTGGAAGGGTCAGTTTGAGGCTGGCAGAGAGATGGCCAAGATGGTGTTCTTTTTCTGACCTTCACTCAGGGATCTTCTTACCACTGCATTCAAGAGAGAAATAAAGAGAGCGATAAGGGGTTCCCCCCCTCGTTCTTTATCTCTCCCTCTTTTTGTGAGGTATTTGGACAGCTGTGGATGACTGCTGTGTTTGTGGGTGTGAGAGAGAGGGGGAGAGAGTTATGAGGTTGTGACCCTCATGTCTTGTTTAATACCTGACTCTGTGATCCTAATTGATGGCCAAACACTGTGGTCTGGAATGGCCCAGACTATGTGTGTGAGTGTGGTGCAGATGGATAGTCTGTTATACAGAGAACCTAGAGGTCTAACACATGAACTGTGTTGAACTATTTATTCTGTCTCTCATTTAGTGTGTCTTTATCTGACTGTGTTTTCTCTCCAGGTTACTCTCTGTGTCTGGGTCAATCCTACTTCTTCCGCTTCAACCATCCAGAAGAGGCTAGCCGTATGAAGAGCATGCTGCCCCAGAAGAGCCCTGTCTCTTCTCTGGCCTACAGCACAGGTAGCATACACACACTCGGCCCTACCCTCTTTCACCTCTGACCTCCCTTGACCCCAGTCCTCTCTTCTCCTTTGTCCCCCCTCTATAGATCCCATATCAGCCCCTAGTCCCACAGTTCTCATATCACTTCCTCTCTCCCACTGTTAGGGTACAGTTACGGGTGGAGCCCGCCACCACAGGTGTGCGTGATTGAGACGCGGTCATGTGTAACTGCTTTATTGAGGAAAAATGTACTTGCTTTGACTCTGATATGTGGTTGTCTCACCCAGCTATTTTAAGATGACTGAACTAACTGTAAGTCCTTCTGTATAGAGGAGACTTAGCATCTGCCAAATTACTCAAATGTAAGCTAAAGCATTCTTAGGTCCTTAATGTATATGTGGATATCTTCATAGATATGTTTTTGCTGAGGCAGAGGGTCTTTGACAAGTCACAGGTTTAGAAACACAGACACACACACACCTAAAACACACTTCTCAAGACGGGTGGAATGTTTTTCACATCTGGCAATAGCTGTCGTCGTGGTGATGCAGCTGTGTTCCGCTGTAACCGCGGTGATTGATCTCTGCATTTGAACATGGTGTGTGTGTGTCTGCGTATATCATCGCTGCTCGCGCGCTGTCTCGGCAGCTAGACAGCAGGAATGTACACACACGAATATACATCTGTATAGGGGTCTCACACACACACACACACACACTGAACTCAATTGTATAGCGAGGAGCCATGCACATTTTTTAGTGTTAATAGTTTTATAAAGATCAGAGTGAGCTGATATTAACCAGACCTTAAAGGGAAATCTGTCTATTAATGGAGTCTAGTGTGATTGTGTGTGTTTGTGTTTCTGACAGCGTCTCGAGACCAGATGTCTTCTGCTTTCTGCCCCATTTATCCCCCTCCTTACAAGGCTGAGGTTAAACCTTTACACACTAGGACCCCTCGCTTACACAATCTTACCTACACACACTCTCATGTGTGCACACACAGGACATGCACAGTATACATACTGTCATGCACACATTTAGTACATGTATACACACACTTCTAGATAAACACACTTCGGACATGTGTACACACAAGGCACACATGTCCGTCTAAGTTTAGTGATTCTATGTGTGTTTTGGAGGTCGTGTGTGTGACTGTCTTGACGGTGTGTAAAGAGTGGTCCCATTACTCAGGGTGAAATGGCTAACCTTCTTGTCTCTTTTTTGTTTAGCTCATTGATGAGTAAAATGACTAGGTTTCCTCTCCATTGGATTCTCAAGGGGAAGTCATTCCTGACCACTGAGAGGTTTTCTATTTCCCCCCCCCCCCAAATTATTTCCCCAGGAAGTCGGTTGCTCTGCTACTTTTAGAGACCTGAACTACCGTGTGTGTTAGTTTTAAATCTGAGAATAGGTGGGAGCGTGTGAGTTTTCCTCTGTGTGTGTGTTGTGTCTGTGTGTGTTGGCTCTTGGGCCCTCGGTGTTATAGGCCGTTTACTGGCAGCTCTCTGCTGTTTGGGTTATGAGTGTCCTGCCAAGTCCAGCTATGAATAGACTTAGCTGCAGGTACAACCACCATATAACGTTCTCCTTTTACTCTCAGACCAAAACCACACAGAAGAAGGCACACGTCGACGCACGATTCCACAGAGATATTCTCAGAATAATAAGAACACCCTCAGACCTATAGGCTTCAACAGACTTAACAGATGATGGACAGAGCTCATGTAAAGGATGCTTTTTAACTGTTCACTCAGTGGTGAAGATAAGAGACGTTCAAATAACATGTCTTATGTGTATTCCTTTTTGCTTTCTCCTCTCCTGTATCTACTGTTGCATTGTCAAGAAGGAACCTGCAAGTAAGCATTTCGTTGGATGGTGTATACCATGTGTATCCTGTACATGCAACTAATACAACTTACAGTTGAACTCCTCTCCCTCCCCATCTCCTCTCTCCCCCTCCCTCCCCAGACTATCTGAAGTTCAGTAGTGACTACAGCCATGGGGTGGTGGGAGGGGCCGGCAGTGCAAGAGGGATGCGTTCTGCCTCAGAGCTCCGTGATTTGATGGACACCTTACAACGAAAGAAGATCGCCCTGGAGACCAGCCTGAGAGCCAATGGGGACTCTAGCCCCTCCTACTTCAGTATGACACAGGTATGACAGCTGTAGCTCTCAACGAACCCCAGCAGAACTGAGGCATGCACTAGATGGACATGGTTTTACACTTCTAATGTATTTTCCCCTCTCCCAGTCTCCACCCACCACGCCTGTGACCTCACCCACCTCGATGTCGTCAGCCTATCAAGAGCAGGCTAGGCGTTTCTATGGCTCTGATCGCCCGCCCCTCTCCGTCAAAGCCGCCGCCGCCCCTCCCTCCCCCTCTCGGCGCTCTGACCCCCCTTCCTCCCGATCCTCCATGACCCGGAACCAATCCTACCAATCACAGGACAGCCTGCTGGCCTCCCCTGGCGACGGGCGACGCCAACTAAACCCAAACTCCTCCCCCCTGTTGTCGATGTGGAACGGTGGAGGTTCCTCTAACTCAGTGGCCGGTGGTGAGAGCCTCTCCTCTCCTCCTCCACGCTCATCCCTCTCTCCAACCAGTGGAGCAGCCAGCGTGCCCTCCAGCCCCCGCCTGGGACGCCGAAGTCACGGCAACCATGAGCCGACACCTAGCAACCGAACCAGGAAGTACTCTGCAGGATCGATAGGCGGCATGATGGGAAGTCACAGCCTCTCTCTGCCCCGCCTCTGCCCGTCATCGTCGCCACGTTCCCATGATAATGGAGCCTTAGTGCTCTCTACCCTCCCCCCGACCTCACGGCGCTCTGAACCTCTACGCAACTCTTCTCACAACAATAGCCAAAACCACACCACAAACAGTAACTACAACCATAACCAAACCACTAACTTTAACTACAGCCAGGCCCAAAACATGAACCACAAGGGGAACCAAGGTGAGGGGGTGGTATCCATCTCCCTCTCCTCCCCAAAGTCTCCCACCCAGGCCACTCCAGACGTGACTGTCCCGTTCCGATCAGGGGGCTCCTCCAGTCCCCGCGTGGCCAAGAAACTCAGCCTCACCTCCACCAGCTCCACATCCAGCCTCCAGGAGCCAGAGTGGCCAGCCAGCTGCGGAGTCTCCCCTGGACCAGAGCTTTTTTTCGGGGAGAGGGAGCACAGGGGTGGCAACCTGGAGCCTGGTCTAGGGTTAGGAGAACGGAGACAGTCTTTTGGGAAGGGTGGGCTTGAACCAGGGTTCGGTCTGGGGGAGAGAAGACAGTCCTTTGGAAAGGGAGGGGTAGAACCTAGTTTGGGATTAGGGGAACGGAGACAGTCTTTTGGGAAGGGAGGTATAGAGCCAGGTTTAGGGTTAGGGGAACGAAGGCAGTCATTTGGGAAGGGAGGAGTGGGGCTGGGGGTGGGGGTGACCCCACCGGGGGGGTTCAGGGCGAGAAGTGGCAGTATCAGCTCCCTGAGTGGGAAGGAAGAACTGACTGACTACCACCATCGCCAGAGAGATGAGAGACTACGAGAACAGGAGGTGGAGAGACTGGTGAGTAGTGTGTGTGTGTGTCTTTTTTTAAAGATCTGAATGAAATAGCACAGCTATGTGGTGGAATCAGATATCTTCCCTCTGACCTCTCAACCTCCTAAACACACTCTTCAGGAGCTGCACTGTTGGGGCATATACACACAGATGAATATGCACGCACACAAACATATGTTCCCTCAGGGAAGTACTGCCTCTGGCTGCTAGCCTATGTTAACATGCTTAGCTATTCTTACTCCTCCGCTGGGTTGGTCTGGTTTAGAGGAAAACACTGGCTTTTTTGGGCCCTCTGTGGTTTTGTGTGTGTGTGTGGTTCCGTAAGTAGGGCCATCTGCAGTTCAGCACAGTTGGGTTGGTTTGGATCATTAGGAACCCATAACAGAACTGTCAGATGTGGGCTAGAACCAGATTGTATTTGGAGAGCAGAAATATAGGGCAGGTAGATACACACTCTCTCTTTTTCTGACACACACACACACACATACACACGCACACAAAGTAAACAGGGCTAAGTCCAAAATAAAGACGTGCAGCCACAACTACGGACGGTGGCTTTCATACAAGTGTTGGGCAATGTGAACGTCTTTTGAAGTGTGCTGAATATTCCCAGAGGATCATTCCTCAAAGTATTTTCCCTAGCGATGTACAGGCTGCCTTCATGGGAGAACATACAAACATGTCGGAAACACACATTTATGCACCAATCACTCAAGAGAATTAGGCTTTATCTCAATAGTCTAAAATCGCTTCCTCCTAGTCTCCTCTCCTTCATCTTCACTATTGAGATGCGTCTCCTCTATTGAGATGCGTCTCCTCTGTATGCTAACTGTGGATCTACTCTGCCCTCTAGAGGCGAGACAGGAGAACTTCACTACTACTCTGTCCCTGATTTCACTATTGGGAATTTTTCTCCACAAGCTGCTCCTATGCTGGGTGAGGGAGATCTCAGTAAAACAAAAATAATGGTGTTCAAAAAAAAGTCCAGTTGCCAGGACCACAAATACAAATTCCATCTAGACACCGTTGCCCTAGCAGTGGTTCCCAAACTTTCTATAGTCCCGTACCCCTTCAAACATTCAACCTCCAGCTGCGTATCCCCTCTAGCACCAGGGTCAGCGCACTCTCAAATGTTGTTTTTTGCCATCATTGTAAGCCTGCCACACGCACTATACGATACATTTATTAAACATAAGAATGAGTGGGAGTGTTTGTTACAACCTGGCTCTTGGGAAGTGACAAAGAGCTCTTATAGGACCAGGGCACAAATAATAATATAATAATAATCAATAATTTTGCTCTTTATTTCGCCATCTTCCCAATAAAACCTTATTTGTTCATCAAAAATTGTGAATTACTCACAACAGGTTAATGAGAAGGGTTTGCTTCAAAGGATGCACATAACTCTGCAATGTTGGGTTGCATTGGAGAGTCTCAGTCTTAAATCATTTTCGACACAGTCTGTACCTGTATTTAGTTTTCATGCTAGTGAGGGTCGAGAATCCACTCTCACATCGGTACGTGGTTGCAAAGGGCATCAGTGTCTTAACAGCGCGATTTGCCAAGGCAAGAAACTCTTGAGCGTAGCCCTATCCAGATCTGGCAGTGGCTTTTGATTCATTTTAATTTTCACAGAACCGCTTGTTGCAATTTTGATGAGGCTCTCTTGTTCTCACGTGTGTTACCACTCCACTATGTCTCCCTGTCATGGCTTTTGCGCCATCAGTACAGATACCAACACATCTTGACCACCAAAGTACATTTGATGTCACAAAGCTGTCCAGTACTCCAGTAAAGATCCTCTCCTGTTGTCCTGGTTTCCAGTGGTTTGCAGAAGAGGATGTCTTCCTTAATTGACCCCCCATAAATGTAACGGACATATACCAGGAGCTGTGCCAGGCCCGCTACGTCTGTTGACTAACGTCAACTCATCATCGTTCCTACCAGGAATATGACTTTCCCGAAACGGATCCAGTGTTTTGCCTTCCACCCAATACAATGGATCTGATCCCAGCCGGCGACCCTGTGCGACGCCGAAAAAGGGGCAAACGAGGCGGTCTCGTGGTCAGGCTTCGGAGACGGGCACATCGCGCTCCACTCCCTAGCATACTACTCGCCAATGTCCAGTCTCTTGACAATAAGGTTGACGAAATCCGAGCACGGGTAGCATTCCAGAGAGACATCAGGGATTGCAACGTGCTCTGCTTCACGGAAACATGGCTAACTCAAGAGACGCTAACGGAGTCGGTGCAGCCAGCTGGTTTCTTCATGCATCGCGCCGACAGAAACAAACATCTTTCCGGTAAGAAGAGGGGCGGGGGGGTATGCCTTATGATTAACGAGACGTGGTGTGATCATCATAACAACACACAGGAACTCAAGTCATTCTGTTCACCTGATCTAGAACTCCTCACAATCAAATGTCGACCGCATTATCTACCAAGGGAATTCTCTTCAATCATAATCACAGCCGTATATATTCCCCCCCAAGCAGACACATCGATGGCCCTGAACGAACTTTATCTGACTCTTTGTAAACTGGAAACCACACACCCTGAGGCTGCATTCATCGTAGCTGGGGATTTTAACAAGGCTAATCTAAAAACAAAACTCCCTAAATTCTATCAGCATATCGATTGTGCTACCAGGGCTGGAAAAACCCTAGATCATTGTTATACTAATTTCCGCGACGCATATAAGGCCCTCCCCCGCCCCCCTTTCGGAAAAGCTGACCACGACTCCATTTTGTTGATTCCAGCCTACAAACAGAAACTCAAACAACAAGCTCCCGCGCTCAGGTCTGTTCAACGCTGGTCCGACCAATCTGAATCCACGCTTCAAGACTGCTTCGATCACGCGGATTGGAATATGTTCCGCATTGCGTCCAACAACAATATTGACGAATATGCTGATTCGGTGAGCGAGTTCATTAGGAAGTGCATTGACGATGTCGTACCCACAGCAACGATTAAAACATTCCCAAACCAGAAACCGTGGATTGACGGCAGCATTCGCGTGAAACTGAAAGCGCGAACCACTGCTTTTAACCAGGGCAAGGTGACCGGAAGCATGACCGAATACAAACAGTGTAGCTATTCTCTCCGCAAGGCAATCAAACAGGCTAAGTCCCAGTACAGAGACAAAATCGAGTCGCAATTCAACAGCTCAGACACAAGAGGTATGTGGCAGGGTCTACAGTCAATCACGGATTACAAAAAGAAAACCAGCCCCGTCGCGGACCAGGATGTCTTGCTCCCAGACAGGCTAAACAACTTTTTTGCCCGCTTTGAGGACAATACAGTGCCACTGACACGGCCCCCTACCAAAACCTGCGGGCTCTCCTTCACTGCAGCCGAGGTGAGTAAAACATTTAAACGTGTTAACCCTCGCAAGGCTGCAGGCCCAGACGGCATTCCCAGCCGCGTCCTCAGAGCATGCGCAGACCAGCTGGCTGGTGTGTTTACGGACATATTCAATCAATCCTTATCCCAGTCTGCTGTTCCCACATGCTTCAAGAGGGCCACCATTGTTCCTGTTCCCAAGAAAGCTAAGGTAACTGAGCTAAACGACTACCGCCCCGTAGCACTCACTTCCGTCATCATGAAGTGCTTTGAGAGACTAGTCAAGGACCATATCACCTCCACCCTACCGGACACCCTAGACCCACTCCAATTTGCTTACCGACCCAATAGGTCCACAGACGACGCAATCGCAACCACACTGCACACTGCCCTAACCCATCTGGACAAGAGGAATACCCATGTGAGAATGCTGTTCATCGATTACAGCTCAGCATTTAACACCATAGTACCCTCCAAACTCGTCATCAAGCTCTAAGACCCTGGGTCTCGACCCCGCCCTGTGCAACTGGGTCCTGGACTTCCTGACGGGCCGCCCCCAGGTGGTGAGGGTAGGTAACAACATCTCCACCCCGCTGATCCTCAACACTGGGGCCCCACAAGGGTGCGTTCTGAGCCCTCTCCTGTACTCCCTGTTCACCCACGACTGCGTGGCCATGCACGCCTCCAACTCAATCATCAAGTTTGCGGATGACACTACAGTGGTAGGCTTGATTACCAACAACGACGAGACGGCCTACAGGGAGGAGGTGAGGGCCCTCGGAGTGTGGTGTCAGGAAAATAACCTCACACTCAACGTCAACAAAACAAAGGAGATGATTGTGGACTTCAGGAAACAGCAGAGGGAGCACCCCCCTATCCACATCGACGGGTCAGTAGTGGAGAAGGTGGAAAGTTTTAAGTTCCTCGGTGTACACATCACGGACAAACTGAATTGGTCCACCCACACAGACAGCGTTGTGAAGAAGGCGCAGCAGCGCCTCTTCAACCTCAGGAGGCTGAAGAAATTCGGCTTGTCACCAAAAGCACTCACAAACTTCTACAGATGCACAATCGAGAGCATCCTGTCGGGCTGTATCACCGCCTGGTACGGCAACTGCTCCGCCCACAACCGTAAGGCTCTCCAGAGGGTAGTGAGGTCTGCAGAACGCATCACCGGGGGCAAACTACCTGCCCTCCAGGACACCTACACCACCCGATGTCACAGGAAGGCCATAAAGATCATCAAGGACAACAACCACCCAAGCCACTGCCTGTTCACCCCGCTATCATCCAGAAGGCGAGGTCAGTACAGGTGCATCAAAGCAGGGACCGAGAGACTGAAAAACAGCTTCTATCTCAAGGCCATCAGACTGTTAAACAGCCACCACTAACATTTAGCGGCCGCTGCCAACATACTGACTCAACTCCAGCCACTTTAAAAATGGGAATTGATGGAAATTATGTAAAAATGTACCACTAGCCACTTTAAACAATGCCACTTAATATAATGTTTACATACCCTACATTACCCATCTCATATGTATATACTGTACTCTATATCATCTACTGCATCTTGCCATCTTTATGTAATACATGTACCACTAGCCACTTTAAACTATGCCACTTTATGTTTACATACCCTACAGTACTCATCTCATATGTATATACCGTACTCTATACCATCTACTGCATCTTGCCATGCCGTTCTGTACCACCACTCATTCATATATCTTTATGTACATATTCTTTATCCCTTTACACTTGTGTGTGTGTATAAGGTAGTAGTTGTGGAATTGTTAGGTTAGATTACTTGTTGGTTATTACTGCATTGTCGGAACTAGAAGCACAAGCATTTCGCTACACTCGCATTAACATCTGCTAACCATGTGTATGTGACTAATAAAATTTGATTTGATTTGATTTGACTCATCCAGCTGTAACACGTAGAATTCACTGGCTTGTATGTGAAGCAGTAATTGCTTCAAAACATCTCCTGCCATGTCACTGATGCGTCGTGAAAAACTGTTGTTTGATGAAGGCGTTGTCTGTGTAGTTTTTTTGGCCTTTCCCCCCAGCTTTGTCCCAGCCATATCCGCGGCAGCAGGAAGAATTAAGTCCTCCACAATAGTATGGGGCTTGCCTGTCCTAGCGACTCGGTAGCTCACCCTATAAGACGCTTCTAGCCCCTTCTTATTAATGGTATCTGTTGCTTTTATACATGTCTTACTACTCTAAAGTCATCTTTATTCTCGCTCCAAAAACTCTGGTGGCTTATTTTTCAAATTGTCATGTTTCTAAAAGTCCGCGCAAGAGTGAAGGTTTCTCGCGAGAGAGTAACGGTTAATGTGATTGGATGTTAATTATTTGACTAGGCTACCTGTATTTGATATTGTGTTGTTATTTCACTGAACACTGGATGGTTTAATAGTTTTTTTTGAGCAGTGAAACGAGGCTACTCAGGCGAGAGAAAAAACCTCACCCAAATGTATAGCCCCGTTGGAAAATATAAATGTACTGTTTGAAAATGTGTAGAAAATAAGTTACAAAAACAATAAAATATTTATTTGGCGTACCCTCGACGCCATTGTGTGTACCCCTGTAACTATTTGATGACATTTGAAATGTCTTTACACTCACAAAAGTTTCAAAAGAATAATGTTTCCTGTAAACATTTGTTATTGTTTATTTCACTTTTGTTTATCTATTTCCCATGCCAATAAAGCCCTTAAATGGAATTTAAATTGAATTAAGAGTGGTGGGTAGACACAGGGAAGGGAGAGAGAGAAAATGGAGAAGGGTAGAGGGGGAGATTGTGACTGGGGATAGGAGAGGGATGGATGGAGGGAGAGCAAGACGGGGAGAAAGAGTGAGAGGGTGTAGATGGGGAGAGAGGGATGGTGAGAGAAGAGGAAGGATTGCATTTCTATATCAGTATATCCTCTCCTGTGGGTGCCAGGGCTGTTTGTGATCAGATCAGGTTACACCCAGAGCCAGTTGCTGTTATTAACTGTACTGCTTCACCTCCTTTTGTGTAGTAGGTCTACAGCGGTTTGTCTCCATTAGTACTGAATCAGGTGTCAAATTGACAGAGTATTGCTTTACTCTGCTACTTGTTGACTGACCGTTGTTATTATTGGCCTCTGTTTGTGTAGATGTGTATGCATGTGGGATGTATTTCTAGTCTCTCTCCTGTGCGTGCGCGCGCGTGTGTGTGTGTGTGTGTGTTTGGGATATATTTCCAATGTTGTATGTAGTACGTTGGGCTTTTCCGGTTGGAGAGTTTGACTCCGAGCCAATAACATTCGCAGGAAAGCCTCCTGCTGCCTCTTCTCTCTCACACATACAGACACACACACACACACACACACACACACACACACACACACACATGAATTCTCTCTCTCCTCTCTCTCTCTCTTACTCACTGTATCTGCTAGCAGTCACTCAGTTCTCGGGGCAATGTGGTTTCTAATTTCTCTCACCTGCAGCAGTGCATTGCAGATAGCAGCCCACTGTCTTAGTGAATTTCTATAGCTAGTTCAGTAGCAAAGCGCTAGTAGTTAGTTAGTTAGCTATAGGTTTAGTTTGTGTTATTGTGGGCTCTCGTTATTCTCTATGAGAGAAATATAAAGGCTATGAGAAAAGTCTGTTTGCCCTATGGAGTGTCTGTGAGGAGAAATGCTCCTAATGGCAGCCATGCTTCCACAGGTAATATCTGTGTATTTGGCTCTCAGTTGGATATAGATAATAATCCATGTGTTTGCTGTGTGTGTGTATCTCTGTACATATATATCTAAGTATGTCTGTGTGTGTAACTCTGTATGTACCTATTTGTGTGGGCTTCTAACTGTGTGTGCTGTGTTGTAGGAACGCCAGCGGCTGGAAACCATTCTGTCTCTGTGTTCAGAGCTGGGTCGATCGGAGCAGGACAGGGAGAGGGGTGTTGGTTCTAGTGTCGATACCGGTGTTGGTCTAGCCGACCTTCAGAAGATCAACCGGGAACTAGAGAAACTCCAGGTCTCTGATGACGATGAGTCAGAATCCGTCTTCTCCGACTCAACCGTTAACGGAAATGGGGCCGGTAGCGGCTCGGAGAACGGTTACTATGGTAACGATGAGGAGCGTCCAGTCCGACAGCGACGGAGCAGCGGCCACCGGGACAACAGGGCGGAATCGCCGGCCATCAGCCTACGAAGCTCCGCCACCTCGCCCACCGCGCGCCTGCCTAGGACCAATCGGGTGAGAGTTTTTCACTTTCTCGCTCGCTTTTGCTTTCTCACTCTCGCTTTCTCCCATTTTTATATTTGATCTCTTGTTCCCTTTCTCCTGTACTTCTTTCAGCCAACCTCCCTGCCTCTCTCTCTCTCTCTCACTCACACACACACACACACACACACACACACACACACACACACACACACACACACACACACACACACACACACACACACACACAAATACATAAGGTGCTACTGCTGTCCTTCCTCTGAGTAAAGCTTAATTAAGCCTTGTTAAATGATTGACAGGAGGCAGAGTGTTTATCACCTGGCAACCTGTTAATGAGACCTCTGGTCAGGCAATCCTTACACAGGCCTAATCAAGCTTAATAACAGCCTATGAAGCTATATGCAGCTTAATGTAGCTTCTCATGACTAAATGAGAGTTAGAGGAGAGTGGTAGAGAGAAAGAGAGCTCCCCTCTCACTGTAAACAGAAGAAAACACACACTAGCCATGGTCACGGCTCAACCCCTCCTTGTACATTCCTTAGTTCTGATGTGGAAACTCCTCTGGAATCTGACTTACCTTACCATTTAAGGTCCACATACTGTATTTTTATTTTCCCTACTCTCAAAAATGTATTTTCTTCTTAGACCTCCACAGCAACCTATTGTTTTAGAGGTCAGGGTTGTTTGTTGTTGTGAATTAGTCTTCTATTTTACTGTGAGAACCCGGAGGTGCTGGATACTGTAAAAATTGTTTGCTGTGAGAGGTCACACACACATGAGATATTTACAGTCTGGTTATTAGATTAGAGAGTGCTAAGGATAGCAACCTAAGGTGGGCAGCTGGCGTGTGTGTGTGTGGTACGTATGAACAGCTGCATAGTTTCTGGTGAGTAATTGAAGAACAGAAAGGTACTCTACAGATAGCTTAATTGGTTGGATTTAGCTATCATGTTAATACCTAGAGCTTTTCTATGAACCGTATTGTTTTTCACCCCTCATTCAGGACAACATGTAGCTTTTGTTCCAGCCCTGCACTACCACACATGATTAACTAATCATCAAGAGCTAGATAAACGGAATCAGGTTTGTTAGTTCTTGGCTGGAAACAAATGTATTCACTCCTTGTAGCTCTCCAGGACCCGTGAATAAAGAACATAGCATAGATTCCATTGTGAGAGTGTGACGTCATCTTTAGGCGCTGGTGGAGGAGGGCCAGCGGAGGCAGGAAGTGACCCGTGTGGAGGAGGAGAGGATCCAGGTGCTGAACAACATGGAGGAGCTGGAACAGAAGATCAAAGAACTGGACAACCAGATGGACGAGTCTCTTAGAGAGGTAGAAAGAGGGAGGGAGGGATGTAAAAATGGTGGAGAGATGTAGGGAGGAAGGAGGTAATAGAGGTAGAGATGGATAGAGACTCACTCCCTCTTTCTGGCCATCCAGGTAGAGGTGGAGCGTGCCCTGGTGGAGGCAGAGCAGCAGGCGGAGCTAGCAGCCTTGCAGCAGGAGAGAGATGCTCTGGAGACACTCAACACCAAGATGTCTGACATGGAACAACAGGCACAGAACCAGAAGACTCCGGTAATACCACTGTGTGATAACACTGGGGCAACATGAGGGAGGGAGAGTGAAAGAGTGTGTGTCTGTGTGTGTACTGCTATATGGAGTTTCTAAGAGTTTGTGGTGTCATAAGCACTGTGTGCATATGTAATGAGCATGCTGCAGTATATATTCTCTAGCCACACCCAGCGATACATTGATTGACATGTGACTAGCTGACTTGGTATGTGTAAATCCCTGTCATGCAGTCTCTGGTCCAAATATACAGCTGTTAATACACGGGGGGGGGGGGGAGGGGGGTGTATAGTGAGGTTCTACTAAAAGATCGATGACAGGGGAATGAAGGGGGGTTGGATAGATAGGAGGAAGTGTGTGTGTTGGCACCCTCTTCTCCTCTGGGTCGTGTTCAGGCCTGCTTCCGGAGAGTTGCATTAACCCTACAGCTGGCAGATACATGAGAGAGGAACCACATACCATGGAGAGAGAGAGAGATAGGAGACAGAGAGAGACTTACCCTTACACATTTTGGTGATTACAGATCTGATGAGAGGAAGACAGATAAGGATCAGTTGAGAGAAAGACAAAAATAAAGTTGTCTAGTTTGACACATACTGTATCTGGTCAATTAGCCTGTTTCTCCTGTGTCTGGTCAGTTAGCCTGTTTCTCCTGTGTCTGGTCAGTTAGCCTGTTTCTCCTGTGTCTGGTTAGTTAGCCTGTTTCTCCTGTGTCTGGTCAGTTAGCCTGTTTCTCCTGTGTCTGGTCAGTTAGCCTGTTTCTCCTGTGTCTGGTCAGTTAGCCTGTTTCTCCTGTGTCTGGTCAGCCTGAACGTCTTGGACTGTTGGTGGTCTGTGTTGAAGACCCCTTTCCCTCTCATAATAACCCTCATCATCCCCAACCCACCGCTGTGTCAGTCCTTCCCTCCCCTCTGCCCTCTAGTCCATTCTGCTTTCCTGACCACTGTAACACTGTAGTAACTAACTCTGCCTCCCGACTCCCACTAACGCTACCGTCCTCTCTCCCTCTGTCCTGTGTCTGCTTGTCATTCCTGTGTGTGTGTGTGTACTGTACCTCTGCGTACATATGCACATGTGTGTGTGAGCGTGCGTGTATGCTTGTCGTCTATCCGTCTGTGTGTGTGTGCCAGGCGTGTGTGTCGCTGCAGGCTGAGAGGGCTAGGGTAGAGCAGCTGTCTCAGAGTGTGTGTGAGCTGCGCTCCCAGCTCCACTGCTGTCCTGAGGCCATGAAGGAGCCCCTACAGGAGCAGCTCGCCAGGGTCAGTACACACACACACACACACACACTTCCTGCTAAAATAAACAACTTCCTGTGACACACCTTCCCCACCTGTTCACCCATCCTTCTCCTCTTGTTCCTTCCCCCTATCATTTATCTACAGGAGGTTTTCCTCTTCACCTCTCCTCCTGTCTGTCAGTTTTAGTATGTGTCATATCATGTCCGTCAGAAAGCTCCCCACAGTCAGCCTGCTCATGGGGGATAGTAGCTGTTTTTTGTTACGATGAGGAAGCATGATTGTGCATCAGGTTTGGCGAGAGCATGCCTTGGTGTGGTTGTGTGAGTGTGTTTGTGTTTGTGCGTGTGTGACTGAATGCTCTCTCCCTCATGCAGAAAATAGTAATTGAACACTTGCGGACAGCCAAAATGTTATAACACAAACCGAGAAAAACGTGTGTGTGTGTGTGTCAGAACTCTGAGGTGCTGGAAGCTGAGACGAAGCGTTTTGAGGACCTGGAGTTTCAGCAGCTGGAGAGAGAGAGTCGTCATGATGAGGAGAAGGAGGAAAACACACAACTCCTCAGAGAGATAGCTGACTACCAACGGAGCACCGTCACACGCAAGGTACGGTGTGTGTGTTAGAGTATGAGTGTGTTTTGTGTATGTGTGTTAAACTGTGTGTGTTAAATTACTGTATGTGTTCCAAGGAGAGGCTGGTGGCCCTAAATAAGCAGGCGGGACAGATTACCCAGCAGGCTCAGCGAGAAAAGGACAGCTTCCTGAAGGAGAGGACCAACCTGCAGATGATGCTGCAGAGGGTATGTACGCACAGTGTGTGTGTGTCTGTTTGTGTGTGTGTGTGTGTTTTGCAACAGTCCATTGATTTCAGTCCTAATTGCATATTAAAGTCTCTCTCTCTCTCAGGAGAAAGATAAGCTTGCTTCTGTGGAAAGGAAGTATGCTGACCTCACAGGTGGGCGGGGCTTCCCTCTCAGCCCTATCAGTCTTAAGGAGGTATGTTTGACTATTGCCTAGCAACCTCCATTCCCACCCATGGTCCCCCTCGTCTCACTGTCTTCCTCCTCTTTTCCTCTCCTTTCCTCCTTTCCTGTTTCCTAGGATACTGCGTTGTTGGCTGACGTGTGTCGATCTCCTAGCGACCAGTCCCGTGACCACGCCTCTTCCTCTCTTTC
This sequence comes from Salvelinus alpinus, assembly GCF_045679555.1. Classification (NCBI taxonomy): domain Eukaryota; kingdom Metazoa; phylum Chordata; class Actinopteri; order Salmoniformes; family Salmonidae; genus Salvelinus; species Salvelinus alpinus. The sequence continues at coordinate 70,042,313 of NC_092093.1, forward strand.
TTCTCTTATCCTTCCTGCTGACCTGCTGGTCCTATCCTCCCTCCTTTCTTCTCTTTCCATAAAGAGCGCTGAGGTACTATGTCCTCCCTCCATCTATCTTTCATCCTTGCCTCCACCTCTCTCTCTCTCCATCATCCTTAGTCATTTAAAGTAACTTTCCAGATTTCTATGAAATATGACCTATAATTACGAGTGAAATAGTTTTCCTTCCAAAAATGGTAATTAAGTATGTTAAAAAGCAGCTTTTCTGTTTTGGAATGATGTGGGCATACCCAACAACATGACCGGTGTATACTGGTCATAAAAAATATTAATGTGAGTAGACTGCTGATTGGCCAGCTCATCCTCTTCAGAAGGATGACATCATCCTCTATGACGAAATGGCAAGCGTTTTTCAACGGTCTGTTTGAGATACAGTGGGGCAAAAAAGTATTTAGTCAGCCACCAATTGTGCAAGTTCTCCCACTTAAAAAGATGAGAGAGGCCTGTCATTTTCATCATAGGTACACTTCAACTATGACAGACAAAATGAGAAAACAAAATCCATAAAATCACATTGTAGGATTTTTAATGAATTTATTTGCAAATTATGGTGGAAAATAAGTATTTGGTCAATAACAAAAGTTTATCTCAATACTTTGTTATATACCCTTTGTTGGCAATGACAGAGGTCAAACATTTTCTGTAAGTCTTCACAAGGTGTTCACACACTGTTGCTGGTATTTTGGCCCATTCCTCCATGCAGATCTCCTCTAGAGCAGTGATGTTTTGGGGCTGTTGCTGGGCAACACGGACTTTCAACTCCCTCCAAAGATTTTCTATGGGGTTGAGATCTGGAGACTGGCTAGGCCACTCCAGGACCTTGAAATGCTTCTTACGAAGCCACTCCTTCGTTGCCCGGGCGGTGTGTTTGGGATCATTGTCATGCTGAAAGACCCATCCACGTTTCATCTTCAATGCCCTTGCTGATGGAAGGAGGTTTTCACTCAAAATCTCACGATACATGGCCCCATTCATTCTGTCCTTTACACGGATCAGTCGTCCTGGTCCCTTTGCAGAAAAACAGCCCCAAAGCATGATGTTTCCACCCCCATGCTTCACAGTAGGTATGGTGTTCTTTGGATGCAACTCAGCATTCTTTGTCCTCCAAACACGACGAGTTGAGGTTTTACCAAAAAGTTCTATTTTGGTTTCATCTGACCATATGACATTCTCCCGATCTTCTTCTGGATCATCCAAATGCTCTCTAGCAAACTTCAGACGGGCCTGGACATGTACTGGCTTAAGCAGGGGGACACGTCTGGCACTGCAGGATTTGAGTCCCTGGCGGCGTAGTGTGTTACTGATGGTAGGCTTTGTTACTTTGATCCTAGCTCTCTGCAGGTCATTCACTAGGTCCCCCCGTGTGGTTCTGGGATTTTTGCTCACCGTTCTTGTGATCATTTTGACCCCACGGGGTGAGATCTTGCGTGGAGCCCCAGATCGAGGGAGATTATCAGTGGTCTTGTATGTCTTCCATTTCCTAATAATTGCTCCCACAGTTGATTTCTTCAAACCAAGCTGCTTACCTATTGCAGATTGTCTTCCCAGCCTTGTGCAGGTCTACAATTTTGTTTCTGGTGTCCTTTGACAGCTCTTTGGTCTTGGCCATAGTGGAGTTTGGAGTGTGACTGTTTGAGGTTGTGGACAGGTGTCTTTTATACTGATAACAAGTTCAAACAGGTGCCATTAATACAGGTAACGAGTGGAGGACAGAGGAGCCTCTTAAAGAAGAAGTTACAGGTCTGTGAGAGCCAGAAATCTTGCTTGTTTCTGGTGACCAAATACTTATTTTCCACCATAATTTGCAAATAAATTCATTAAAAATCCTACAATGTGATTTTCTGGATTTTTTTTCTTCTCATTTTGTCTGTCATAGTTGAAGTGTACCTATGATGAAAATTACAGGCCTCTCATCTTTTTAAGTGGGAGAACTTGCACAATTGGTGGCTGACTAAATACTTTTTTGCCCCACTGTATGTGTCCTGTTATGTATTGTAAAAATCTCACATTAGCTGGTGAGATGTTCATATTGTTTATGTTTAACCTTCTCTCTTCATTCATTGTCTATGTGAAACTAATGGAACAGTACAGCTCTGTCTCTGATGCTGCAGTTTAACTGACCAAGCTAACAAAAAGTTTTAACATGGCTGAATCTCCCTTTCTCTCTCTCTCTCTATCTCTCAACCCCTTTCTTTATTTAATCTCTCTCCCTTTTAATCTCCCTCTCTTTCACCATTGTTTCTCCCTTTCTCTGTCCACTCCATTTCTAGCCACTTCTTCTCTCCCCCCTTTTCCCTCATGGTATGTTCCAGGGCTATGTAACAGTCAGTGAGATCAATGAAATTTACTCCCAGCTGGGGGGAAACCCTAGTCCCGCCACTGCCCCTGTTCTGGCCAATCCCTCCCCTGATTCTGAGCCTAGCCCCCCCACTGACGACAGCGCCCAAAAACCAGCGGAGGACGAGGTGTGTGTGTAAGGGGCACGTGTGTTTGTTGGTCAGTAGGTGTGTTTGTGTGGAGGAGGATAACATTATTTACAGTGCATTCAGAATGTATTCAGATCCTTTGACTTTACAGCTTTATTCTAAAATTTATTTCAAAAATTCTCTCATCAATCTACACACAATACCCCATAACGGCAAAGCGAAATCTGATTTGTAGAGATTTTTGCACATTTATTAAAAATAAAAAACAGAAATACCTTATTGACATAAGTATTCAGACCCTTTGCTATGTCACTTGAAATTGAGCTCAGGTGCATCATGTTTCCATTGATCATTCTTGAGATGTTTCTAGAACTTGATTGGAGTCCACCTGTGGTAAATTCAATTGATTGAACATGATTTGGAAAGGCACACACCTGTCTATATAAGGTCCCACAGTTGACAGTGTATGTCACAGTGTATGTTTTACCCAATAAATTACTGGGAGGTTATACATATGGAGTGTACGACTCTCTTTGTTTTTATAGCTTAGAGCAAAAACCAAGACATAAGGTCGAAGGAAGACAGATCTGGGGAAGGGTACCAAAACATTTCTGCAGCATCGAAGGTCCCCAAGAACACAGTGGCCTCCATCGTTCTTAAATGGAAGAAGTTTGGAACCACCAAGACGCTTCCTAGACCTGGCTGCCCGGCCAAACTGAGCAATCGGGGGAGAAGGGTTTTGGTCAGGGAGGTGACCAAGAACCCAATGGTCACTCTAACAGAGCTCCAGAGTGGAGATGGGAGAATCTTTCAGAAGGACAACCATCTCTGCAGCACTCTACCAATCAGGCTTTTATGGTAGAGTGGTCAGAAGGAAGCCACTCCTCAGTAAAAGGCACATGACAGCCCGCTTGGAGTTTGCCAAAGTATTCTCAGACCATGAGAAACAAGATTCTCTGGTTTGATGAAACCAAGATTGGATTATTTGGCCTGATTGCCAAGCATCTCACCCGGAGGAAACCTGGCACCATCCCTATGGGTGTCTGAAAACTTTCCGAATGCACTGTATGCCTTCCTCAGTTTTCCATGCATTTGCTTTTCAATTTTTCTTGATTTTATATTTTGTCTGCTGTACTCTCTCTTTCTTTGATGGTGTTCCTCTCTTCCTCTTTAAGCTCTGTCACTCCTCCTCTCCTGTCGATTGTCCTTCCTCCTTTTCCTCCCATCCCCTGTTGCCCCGCCGCCCCCCTCTCACCAAAACCCCCTCGGTTCATTGGCCGGAGGACATGGTGACCTATCGTGACCCCTCTCCCCTCCCTGACTCTCCTCCTCCTCCTCTGCCTGTCAAAAAACACCGCCACAACAGGCAGGTAAAGGCTGTGTGTGTGCGTGTGTGTGCGCGTGTGTGTGCGCGCGTTTGTGTGTGTGTGTGTGTGATTCTGACTATTGTGTGTGTGTTCAGCACTTCCGTTCACTGGAGGAGAGAAAGAGGTTAGTGAAAGAAGGTGGGGCCCACCTGAGTGACACATTACCCAGGAAGAAGACCCCGTCCATTGTCACCCCTCAGTTCAACTGTGCTACACTAGGACGCAGCATGCCTAACAAGGTACACACACACACACACATTCACTCTCTCACACACACACACACACACACACACACACACACACACACACACACACACACACACACACACACACACACACATACACACACACACCTTTAATCTCTCTCTCTTTCTGGTCCTCCACAGTCCCATCAGCCCCTGGTCCAGAGTTCTAGCTGTGGCAGTATTCTACCCCGGGCCTTGTCTGTCTCCAATAGAGACACAGATAAACGGCGCCTGCACAAGGGTGAGGACACACACCTCACGCATGTGTAAACTGACCGTGAAACTGAAGTAGTGAGAGGGGAGGGAAGAGGAGTTTGTCTAGGAGAGTTGTCTGTCACACCACCAGTGACCCTCGGGACAAGTTAGTCACACAGCTTACCTTATAAGGCAAGGGTTTCAACCTATAAAAAAGATGGATCGTCAGATGTGTGTGTGTGTGTGTGTGATGGGTGGACAGAAGCATGGTTTGTTTATTTGCTTGTAGAGAGATTTGAGGAGAGGCAGGAAATGCTCTCTGCTGTTGTGAAGCATCCGTTAATAGGTCCTAGTAACCCATGGATAACGTGTGTGTTTGCGTGCGTGCGCGTGTTGTGGTGAGATTGAAGCCTGTCCCTTGGGGTGGGTCATCAGAGGGGTGTGGTGTGTCTCTGACCCTCTCTGGGTGATGGTATCAGGCTTCCTGTGTGTGTCTCGGTCTGTGTGTGTGTGTGTCTTTGCTGTACCCTACTGTAGGAGTGCGTGTTACATTACTCCCTTCGTAGTGACAGTCAGGTTGGAGGTCCACTGGTTGTGGTTGTTCATTTTGTTCTGGGATCTATTTTTTGGACTAAACGGTTTTGGACATTGGACCTTTTTGGACCTTTTGTTTGTGGTAACTTTTTGCACCTTTAGTTTGCTGTGTGTGTTTTAACCGTGGCTGGTCAGTGTGATCAGAGGGAGGGCCAACAGTCTGTACCGTACGGTCAGACTGTGGTCCCTGAGTTGGGGAGCGGTCATGGAGAACAGGGCTCAGTGCAGGGAGGGGTACAGACAGGTAACTCGATGGTATACACACATCAAATATGCACAGCTTCTCTCTCACGCTGTTTAAAAAATATATTTTTGTATCCTCTCTTTCTGGTCTTTGTTCTCTCTCTCTCGGACACTGTGTGCTTTGGTAGTGGTCTCTCTCTTTCTGACTGTGTGATTTTGTTGTGGTTTCTCTCTGTCTGACCGTGTGTGGTCTTGTTGTGGTCTTGGTCTAGGTCAGCCGAGCTCTCGGGCCGCCTCCCAGTCCAACGTGTACCTGGACACCTACGGTTACTGTGATAACGGCCAGGCATATGACACCATGAGCGTGGACAGCTCTGACTCAATGGAGACCAGCATCTCTGCCTGCTCCCCCGACAACGTCTCCTGGTAGGTGTGTGTGTGTGTGTGTGTGTGTGTGTGTGTGTGTGTGTGTGTGTGTGTGTGTGTGTGTGTGTGTGTGTGTGTGTGTGTGTGTGTGTGTGTGTGTGTGTGTGTGTGTGTGTGTGTGTGTGTGTGTGTGTGTGTGTGTGTGTGTGTGTGTGTGTTGGAGAGCGGGAGAGGTGAAGGAAAAGTGGGAGAATTGATATGTGTGTATGTGTTCAGAGGCTGAATGTGCATACCGATCATATGAAGTCAGTTTCTCATTTTCTATCATGTGAAACATGGAGAGGGAGAGAGGTGAATGTTCATGCATGTTGAAACATTTGTGTGTGTTTGTGTAGAGCTAATGTAAAACGTATGTTTGCAAATGGACCTGTAGCTCTCCTGCCATTTAGGCTCCCTCCTCAGGGGGAGGTTAGGGGAATCAGGTTACAAGCGGGGATAGCTATCAAGCGGAGGTAGATTTGGGGTTCAGCCTCACTATGGTGAAATCATAAGTTCTGTATGTAGAGTGCCCTCTCTCTCTCTCGCTTTCTCTATGTCTGTCTGGAGAGGGTTCAGTCCAGCTCTACACCCCTGGGATTTAGATGGGTTAGTCCGTTTCTGTGGTCCAGACATTGGAGCTGTTTGCTTGTTTCTGTGCACCGTGAAGCTTTCAGTGACACAGCAAAGCACAATTAGGTTTTGTGGTTTCATTTCGGATTGGACTGAAGATAAAACGGGATTGGTTCTGTACACTCACGGCACAGATTCTGTATTCTGTGGGTCTTGGCTCTGGTTGGTTCTTTTGGGGTTAAATTGGACTGGACTAGCTTGGAGCATCTGAATGGACAATAAGCTCCATTCCCTCTCATATATGCAGGTAAGCAGGGGGGAGGGAGGGAGGGAGAGAGAGAGTCTGAGCTTCAGGTTGCTTATATTTCCTGGCTAGCATTCCTGTTGGATTACCTCTCTGATCTGCATGGCGCTGTAATCACACATACAAACACACACACAGCGCTCCAATCAGGATAATTCCCAAAGGAGTATCTATGTAGCCTCGGGAATGGAACACCATATGGAATACTGCATCTCTGTAAAGCCATCACTGGAGTGACGTGTGTGTGTGTGTGTGTGTGTGTGTACTAGTTATGTAAGGGAGAGGCCTCTTTCAGAGAAAGGTGACAGGAACAGGAAAGAGAAGCCCCGTGTGGCTCCGTTGGTAGAGCATGGTGCTTGCAACGCCATAGTACAAAAAAGCGATGAGAATGCATGCACTCACTACTGTCGCCCTAGATAAAAGTGTCTGCGAAGTTATTCAAATGTAAGCGAAGAGATGTCGAGAGAAGAGAGAGATGATGAGATGAGAGGGAAGAGGGTTGAGAGAAGGAATGAAGGATTATGGTAGAGATGAAGCAGAGATGGATAGAGGAGGAGTTAGTTAGACTTATTCCAGGTGTTTCTTTTGAAGTGGAAATGAAAAGCAGCAGACTGTGCTGACACACACACACACACACACACGTCCAGGCTGGTTCTAATGTGTTCCAGCAGGGCCCATTCTTAATGACTGTGTGTGTTCCATGGGAAGAATAAGTCCTGTGCTGCATCATTCCCAGCCTGTAGAATGACTGTGTGTGTTGCAGTGCCAGTATGTCTAACGTGACCAAACTGGAGGAAATGGAGCGTCTGCTGAGACAGGCTCAGGCAGAGAAGAATCGCCTCATAGAACACAAGGTAACATACACACGTGCACAGATAAACAAAGAAACACACACACACACTGACATCTAAAGTAAAGTGTGTGGTGTGTCTGGTGCAGGAGCAAGAGATGGAGTCACGCAAACAGGCTCTGGAGGAGGAGAGGAGGAGGAGGGAGGATCTGGAGAAACGACTGCAGGAGGAGACCAACAGACGACAGAAACTCATCGACAGGGAGGTGAAACTACGGGAGAAACAGAGAGCACAGGTGAAACAATAGGCATACGAAACAATATCTCTCCAGGACTAAGATTGCTGACCACTAGAGTAACCTTTAACCCCTGTCCCCACAGTCCCGTCCTCTGACGCGCTACCTACCAGTTCGTAAGGATGACTTTGACCTAAAAGCCCATATAGAGTCAGCGGGCCACAGTGCTGACACCTGTTTCCACCTGTCCCTCACGGAGAAGACGTGCCGAGGATTCCTGGTCAAGATGGGGGGAAAGATCAAGACCTGGAAGAAACGCTGGTTCGTCTTTGACCGCAACCGACGAACGCTTTCCTACTTCTCAGGTAAAGAACGGACAGGGACCATGGACTGGAGTGTGAGTAACACACACCACTGAGTCCTAGTCTTCTGGTCTGCTTGTGTGTTTCTAACTGTTGTGTTTTTGTCACTGCTGCAGACAAGCATGAGGCCAAGCTGAAAGGGGTCATCTACTTCCAAGCAATAGAGGAAGTTTACTACGACCACTTAAAGAACGCACACAAGGTACCTACTCCTTTATTGTGTGTTAGACAAGGTCTTTCTCTTATTAAATGCTGAATCCTTGTAGCCTTGCTGTATCTGATCCCTTTCCCTATTCTTCTCTCCCCCTCCTTCCCTCCTCCCTCCAGAGTCCTAACCCGTGTCTGACGTTCAGTGTGAAGACTCATGACAGGGTCTATTACATGGTGGCCCCCTCTCCTGAGGCCATGAGGATCTGGATGGATGTCATTGTCACTGGGGCCGAGGGATACACTCAGTTCATGGTGTAGAAGGCGCGATATGGGCATGGCGGAGGGATACACTCAGTTCATGGTGTAGAAGGCGTGATATGGCCATGGCAGAGGGATACACCCACTTTATGGTGTAGGAGACTTGATCTGTACGCGTCGGAGGGATACACTCAGTTCATGGTATAAAGAGGGGTGCTTCGGAGTGGAAGGATACAGCCAGCGTGTGGTTATGACGACAGGATTAGCCCCTCTCTCTTCTCTGTGACAGAGATGGACTGTTGTTTTTATTTCTGTATTTTATTATTATAAAAATGTCCAAGTACGTGTTCTCCAACAGTGTGCCTTAACTCTCACAGTAGCTCCGCTGGGATTGGCCAGTGTTTTTATGTATCATTAGTAAACAAGCAAACAGAACGGTAATTTCAATTCCTGGTTGTGTAGGGTCAAATGATCAGGGGACAAGTTACTGATATTTACTCATCCCCAAAGACCTCAGGTCTCCTGTGTGTGTGTTTGTTACATTGTGATCACATAACCCAGAGGTGCTAATCTTATTGTATGGTGTCTTAACTCATGAGGCCAATGTCCTCCATTGCGTCTTCCAGTGTAGCCAAAGGTCAAGTCATCTGTGGTAAAATACAATACCCAAGGCTGCTACTTGGGGAATAGGTTGTCATTGAGATGCAGCCTTATACATGTCAGTGGTAGAATAAATACAGGATCATATAGGTTAACCCTCACAGATTATAATCATGCTGGTCGAGCTTTCGCTGCGTATGTTATCGTTGACTAACCAGATAGCTATATGTTAGCTGTGAGTTGTATTTATCAAATGCCTTGTTTTATGGTGAGCAGCCTTGGCATATAGGCTTACTGTATGTTAGTGCTGAGTCATGATGCTTTTCCTTCCCACCATCATATACATCTAGTTATTCCCTCTCTTCAGTAGAGGGTGACAGCTGAACACTCTGAGGGACAGAGAATGACCCCTAAACCATCCCAACTCGAACCTAGCACATTATGCATGTGAGTGTAAGATGAGAAAGGACAGGTGTAAGCAAATCCAATCCGTTTTTGTCACTTGCTTCATAAACAACAGGTGAAGACTAACAGTGAAATGCTTACTTACATGACTAAATTCCACCCTGCCTATTGTTTCTACTGTATCCTTTCAGATATGAAGTATCCGGGGTCGGGCTAGCCAGGGGTTTGATTCATTATCGGGCATTAATGTGCTTTTAAACCATTATATATATATATATTTTTAAATGGCAGTTTTTTTGATCATGTAGCTATATCATACTGTTTTTATGCTATTGATTATCAATGCATGTATCTTTATTTCTGCATACAGAAAAAGCAAGAACATATATTAAAGTAAGAACATATTGTCACTTGAAAATGTGTTTGGTCATTTTTCTTGAAAAGATAACATGTTTTCATGAGACATTGATTTGATGGAAGGGTCTATGATCCATGTAAAGATTCTGTTTATGCTAAACATCACTGGGAACTCCATGTGATCAGAAGCAGCGGTGTTGTATCAGAACCACTAGAGGGTGATCTGGTCCTGTATTCAGACTGGCTCTCAGTCCTCTTGGCACATTGTATACACACAGGGGTTACATGAGGAGAGACCGTCAACCAAAGAACAGGTTCACTTCTCCCACGGTCTTAAAGAACATCAGATAATAGAGACCTGCTATAACCTCATCTTTGTCACAGTTTTCTGTTCAATCAGCGACTTCTTGATGTTCTTGTTTTTCTGTCAGAAACACATGTTAAATTCTCATGCGGTGGCTCCCTAACTTGTGCATGTGTATATAAGGAAGGGGATTGTGCCTATAGAATACATCATGTCTAAAAGATGTATCATTTCAGAATAAGTGGTGCTGTAGCTCTGTTGGTGTTGCTGGTCTGTCTGTCTGGAGCATGGAGTCAGGGAGAGAGTGGAGGGGTCAGAGAGAATTACATCACTCAACAGGGTCACAGTGAAGGGCAAGAGACCACCACCACCCCTGACATCTGGACCGAACTGAGGTGCACTGAGTGATGTGGTGTAACGGAGAGTGGATGTCAGATCAACATATTCATATTGTTTCCCTTTAATTCCAGTCAAAGTAGCTGAATTGTTATCCATGGGGGGCAGAGTGACAGTCAGTGAGAAGGTGAAGGAGCTGGAGAGAGCGAATGCAGGTACTACACAAGTACAGACATGAATTGGCACGTTTATTTATCTTACTACAAATGCATCTTTCTAAATATAAAATGCAATGTAAATCATCCTAAACATGTATACAGTGCCTTCAAAAAGTATTCAGACCCCTTGACTTTTCCCACATTTTGTTACGTTACAGCCCTATTCTAAAATTGATTAAATAAAACAAAATCCTCAAATCTACACACAATACCCCATAATGACTAAGCGAAAACATGGTTTTCAAAGTTTTTGCCAATTTTATAATACAATTTAAAAAAGGATACCTTATTTACATAAGTATTCAGACCCATTAATATGAGACTCTAAATTGAGCTCAGGTGCATCCTGTTTCCATTGATCATCCTTGAGATGTTTCTACAACTTGATTTGAATCCACGTGTGGTAAATTCAATTGATTGGACATGAGTTGGAAAGGCACACACCTGTCTATATTAGGTCCCACAGTTGACAGTGCATGTCTGAGAAAAAACCAAGCCATGAGGTTGAAGGAATTGTCCGTAGAGCTTCGAGACAGGATTGTGTCAAGGCATAGATCTGGGGAAGGGTACCAAAACATGTCTGCAGCATTGAAATTCCCCAAGAACACAGTGGCCTCCATCATTTTTAAATTGAAAAAGTTTGGAACCACCAAGACTTCCTAGAGCAGGCTGCCCGGCCAAACTGAGGAATCGGGGGTTAAGGGCCTTGGTCAGGGAGGTGACCAAGAACCTGATGGTCAATATGACAGAGCTCTAGAGTTCCTCTGTGGAGATGGGAGAACCTTGCAGAAGGACAACTATCTCTGCAGCACTCCACCAATCAGGCCTTTATGGTAGAATGGCCAGATGGAAGCCACTCCTCAGTGGAGTTTGCCAAAAGGCACCTAAAGGACTCTCAGACCATGAGAAACAAGATTCTCTGGTCTGATGAAACCAAGATTGAACTATTTGGCCTGAATGCCAAGCGTCATGTCTGGAGGAAACCTGGCACCATCCCTACGGTGAAGCATGGTGGTGGCAGCATCATGCTGTAGGGATGTTTTTTAGCGACAGGGACTGGGAGACTAGTCAGGATCGAGGGAAAGATGAACGGAGCAAAGTACAGAGAGATCCTTGATGAAAAACTGCTCCAGAGCGCTCAGGACTTCAGACTGGGGTGAAGGTTCACATTCCAACAGGGCAACGACCCTAAGCACACAGCCAAGACAACGCAGGAGTGGCTTTGGGACAAGTCTATGAATGTCCTTGAGTGGCCCAGCCAGAGCCCGGACTTTAACCCAATCGAACATCTCTGGAGAGACATGAAAATATCTGTGCAGCAACGTTCCCCATCCAACCTGACAGAGCTTGAGAGGATCTGCAGAGAAGAATGGAAGAAACTCCCAAAATACAGGTGTGCCAAGCATGTTGCGTCATACCCAAGGAGACTCGATGCTGCAATCGCTGCCAAAGGTGCTTCAACAAAGTACTGAGTAAAGGGTCTGAAAACTTGTGTAATTTTTTATAAATTAGCAAAATTGTCTAAAAACCTGTTTTGGTATTGTGTGTAGATTGATGAGGGATAAAAACGATTTAATCCATTTTAGAATGAGGCTGTAACGTAACAAATAAGTCAAGGGGTCTGAATACTTTCCGAAGGCACTGCATAGACAGACATTCAGTCCAATATCTCCAATAAGTTGCAATGACAGTGTTGATCTCTCCTTGCTTCTCCTCTGATGCAGGTATTTTCACAGCACCAGTGAGAGGAGTCTACTACTACAGATAAAATACAGTGGACTGGCGCAGCTATAATACAGGTGCGGTCCTTTTCCACAATTATCAGAGGGTTATGGTAAAATATGAACACCCTGACAATGGAAAACATGAGTTCTTGTTCCGTTTATTGTCTCTGGAGCTGGAGGAGGGGGATGTCGTCTCTATTCAGGGTGTGGGCTCTATGGTGATAGAAATAACTACACCACCTTCATTGGTTTTCTATTCTTCCCTGTGTGATGGAGAACGCCGTATTGAGCTCAGGAGGTTAGGTGTAGAGTCAGGAGGTTAGGTGTAGAGTCAGGAGGTTAGGTGAAGAGTCAGGAGGTTAGGTGAAGAGTCGGGAGAATAGGTGTATAGTCGGGAGAATAGGTGTATAGTCGGGAGGTTAGGTGTATAGTCAGGAGGTTAGGTGTATAGTCGGGAGGTTAGGTGTAGAGTCAGGAGGTTAGGTGAAGAGTCGGGAGGTTAGGTGAAGAGTCGGGAGGTTAGGTGAAGAGTCGGGAGGTTAGGTGAAGAGTCGGGAGGTTAGGTGTAGAGTCAGGAGGTTAGGTGAAGAGTCGGGAGGTTAGGTGAAGAGTCGGGAGGTTAGGTGAAGAGTCGGGAGGTTAGGTGAAGAGTCGGGAGGTTAGGTGTAGAGTCGGGAGGTTAGGTGAAGAGTCGGGAGGTTAGGTGAAGAGTCGGGAGGTTAGGTGTAGAGTCGGGAGGTTAGGTGTATAGTCGGGAGGTTAGGTGTAGAGTCGGGAGGTTAGGTGTAGAGTCGGGAGGTTAGGTGTAGAGTCGGGAGGTTAGGTGTAGAGTCGGGAGGTTAGGTGAAGAGTCGGGAGGTTAGGTGTAGAGTCGGGAGGTTAGGTGTAGAGTCGGGAGGTTAGGTGTAGAGTCGGGAGGTTAGGTGTAGAGTCGGGAGAATAGGTGTAGAGTCAGGAGGTTAGGTGAAGAGTCAGGAGGTTAGGTGAAGAGTCAGGAGGTTAGGTGTAGAGTCAGGAGGTTAGGTGAAGAGTCAGGAGGTTAGGTGAAGAGTCTGGAGGTTAGGTGTAGAGTCTGGAGGTTAGGTGTAGAGTGGAGGTTAGGTGTAGAGTCAGGAGGTTAGGTGTAGAGTCAGGAGGTTAGGTGTAGAGTCAGGAGGTTAGGTGTAGAGTCAGGAGGTTAGGTGTAGAGTCAGGAGGTTAGGTGTAGAGTCAGGAGGTTAGGTGTAGAGTCAGGAGGTTAGGTGTAGAGTCAGGAGGTTAGGTGTAGAGTCAGGAGGTTAGGTGTAGAGTCAGGAGGTTAGGTGTAGAGTCAGGAGGTTAGGTGTAGAGTCAGGAGGTTAGGTGTAGAGTCAGGAGGTTAGGTGTAGAGTCAGGAGGTTAGGTGTAGAGTCAGGAGGTTAGGTGTAGAGTCAGGAGGTTAGGTGTAGAGTCAGGAGGTTAGGTGTAGAGTCAGGAGGTTAGGTGTAGAGTGGAGGTTAGGTGTAGAGTGGAGGTTAGGTGTAGAGTGGAGGTTAGGTGTAGAGTGGAGGTTAGGTGTAGAGTGGAGGTTAGGTGTAGAGTCAGGAGGTTAGGTGTGGAGGTTAGGTGTAGAGTGGAGGTTAGGTGTAGAGTCAGGAGGTTATGTGTAGAGTGGAGGTTAGGTGTAGAGTGGAGGTTAGGTGTAGAGTCTGGAGGTTAGGTGTAGAGTGGAGGTTAGGTGTAGAGTCAGGAGAATAGGTGTAGAGTGGAGGTTAGGTGTAGAGTCAGGAGGTTAGGTGTAGAGTCAGGAGGTTAGGTGTAGAGTCTGGAGGTTAGGTGTAGAGTCAGGAGGTCAGGAGTCAGGAGGTTAGGTGTAGAGTCAGGAGGTTAGGTGTAGAGTGGAGGTTAGGTGTAGAGTGGAGGTTAGGTGTAGAGTCAGGAGGTTAGGTGTAGAGTCTGGAGGTTAGGTGTAGAGTGGAGGTTAGGTGTAGTATAGTCAGGAGGTCAGGAGTCAGGAGGTTAGGGCTTCCTAGACACCCAACTGTTCTTCTCGTAACCTTTAATAACCTCCTTATAAAGGATTTGTGTCTCTTTTTGTACAATTGACTTCCTACTGTTTGCTCTGCACACACTTACATACAGATAACCATATTATTTGCACATACATATCCCCTCTAAAGGAAATACATGCTATGTTACCTTGCTATATTACCATGTATGTCAGTGGGTGTATGTTTCAATGTGTTCCTGCTTCCTTTTGTTTACTTTGGCTGACTAACCAATGAAGGCCGTCAACCAAAGAACAGGTTCACTTCTCCCACGGTCTTAAAGAACATCAGATATAGACCTGCAATTACATCTTCTTTGGCAATTTTTTTCAGAAACATTTGCACAATTCTTATGAAGCAGCTTACTACTTACTGTACATTGTGTATGCACTGAGTATACAAAACATTAGGAACACCTGCTCTTTCCATGACATAATGACCAGGTGAATACAGGTGAAAGCTATGATCCCTTATTGGTGTGACTTGTTAAATCCACTTCAATCAGTGTAGATGAAGGGGAGGAGACAGGTTAAAGAAGGAATTTCAATTCTTAAGACAATTTAGACATGAATTGTGTATGTGTACCCTTCAGAGGGTGAATGGGCAAGACAAAATATTTGCATTTGAATGGCGTATGGTAGTAGGTGCCAGGCACACCGATTTGAGTGTGACAAGAACTGCAACGCTGCTGGGTTTTTCACGCTCAACAGTTTCCTGTGTGTATCAAGAATGGAACACCACCCAAAGGACATCCAGCCAACTTGACACAACTGTGGGAAGCATTGGAGTCAACATGGGCCAGCATCCCTGTGGAACGCTTTCGACACCTTGTAGAGTCCATGCCCTGACGAATTGAGGCTGTTCCGAGAGCAAATGGGGGTACAACTCAGTATTAGGAAGGTGTTTCTAACGTTATGTACAGTCTGTGTATATAAATAAGAGGACAGAGCCTCATAGACTATGTAATTTCTGAAGAGGTGCCATTTCAGAATTAGGGGTGCTTTAGCTCTGCTGGTGTTGCTGTTCTGTCTGTCTGGGGCATGGGCTCAGGGAGAGAGTGGAGGGGTCAGACAGGATGACATCACTCAGCAGGGTCAGGGAAGGGAGGGAGGGAGAGCAGGGTGAGAGAGGTTCAGATCGAGAGCCAAATGACTGAAGCTACAGAGATGACTCACAAACAGACGACCGGTCAGACCACCACCACCCCTGACATAAAGAAGAAATGAACATCTTCCCATTATTTCAGGGTAAACAGCTGAACTGTCAGCTATGAGGACCAGACTGAATCAGTCAGAGTGAGAAGGCAAGTAATGACCTGAAACTGAACAAGGTAATTCATTAAATGTGAATGTATTACAAAATAACATTTTTTATTTGTTTAGGAAGATCAACAGTAATTTTGTCTCCATCTTTGTTACCACGAAAACAAATTTGTTTTATGAGCCCTGCATATATTTTCTATGTGCAGTAGCCTATCTTCTCTTCAAAAAGAAATCAGTTGATTAATCAGCCAGCTGACTGCCCTGTGTTCACAGACAGGCCAAATGTGGCCTTCTCTGCAGGTTTGACTGATTCAGAAACTGTAGGACCTTTCAATACTGACACCACACTGGTCTACAGTAGAGTCATCACCAACACCGGCAGGGCCTACAACCCAAAGGCAATTAAATATAAATATCATCTTCACAGCACCAGGCAACACTAATCAACACACACTGAACAGTTTACTGTAACATAGAAAAGTGGGCAGTGCTGGCCCCCCTGCTTCTCTGATGCAGGCATATTCACAGCACCAGTGAGATGAGTCTACTACCTCACATTCACTACTATAGAATATCTTGGACATAACATGGGTGTAAAGCTAAATCACAATGACCTCAGAGCTATGTTTAATGAGAATATCAATATCGATTCACATGGCTAGAATGTGCATATTTCAAATGCATTCTCTCTAGAGCTGTAGGAGGGGGGTGAGGTCTACCCTCAGACAGGAGGCTCTATGATAATAGTAATAACTTCAACACCTTCAGTGGTTTCCTGCTCTCTCCTGTGTGAGGGGGAAATGTTTCTATCTCAAGTGAAGTTAGATGAGGGCTTCTAATTACCATACATAACTGTTCTTCTCATTAGTATGAATAAACAGATAAAGGCTTTATGTCTCTCCTTGTACCTATGACTTCTTACTATTCTATACTGTGAAACAAAGTAGTGGATAGATGAGGTGACCTGGGACAGTGAAACATTGTTTTGTACATAGTGCAGTGTTGGTTATTATTGAGGCTCTGATCAACATCATCAATGAGAGGCTCCATCATGCCTTATGTCATGTGCTCAGAACCTGCAGTTCCAAACCCGAACCACTAGAAGGTAATCTTGTTCTGTATTCAGACTGGCGCTGAGTATTCTCTCCAGACATAGGTGTAGACTAGAGGTGCATTGTGTACACATAGGGGGTTACTTTGGGACAAAGCACAGGTTCATTTCTCCCACAGTCTTAAAGAACATCAGATACAAGAGACCTGCTATGACATCATCTTTGGCAAGGTTTTCTGTCCAATCAGCGAGTCGGAAACATGTTAAATTGTCATGCAGCGGCTCACTACGTTGTGAGTGTATATAAATAAGGGGGCAGAGCCTCATAGACTACATCATTTCTGAAGAGGTGCCATTTCAGAATTAGGGGTGCTCTTCTCTGCTGGTGTTGCTGTTCTGTCTGTCTTGGGCATGGAGTCAGGGAGAGAGTGGAGGGGTCAGAGAGAAAGACATCACTTAACAGGGTTAAACACAGTCTACCAACCTCGCCGCTCAAAATGAGTGGAGCTGAGGAACACGGAGGGCAGACTGAGGAACAGTGAGGGGGAGAATGCAGGTAATTGGCTGATTATGGGCATTATGAGGTCATATCAGTGAAAGATTAACAATTTTTGAGAACTGATTGTCAAAATGACATAATTTCAGCACAAGCAGCTGAACTGCCAGCCATGTGGGCCAGAGTGACAGCCAGTGAAAACGAGGCGACGGCTCTTAGAGAGGAGCAGAGTGTCGCCAAGACTGAACTGCAGCTCCAGAAGAACAAGGTGGAGGAGCTGGAGAAACAGAATGCAGGTAAATGTCACAGAGATGTCATCAGTTAGAAATTATACATTTACTGCATTTGAGTAATGTTTGATATTATGGTTTAACTTTGTTCAGTAATCATATTTTCTTTCATGTTATGTCAGCCCTGGTGGCCAGTGACAGCCAGTGAGAGTGAAAACACAAGTACTAGGAGGACTTTGACATAATGAAACCATCACCTTAAAAATGGTCAGGATAACTAAATTCAAGTTCGCTTTTGCATATGTTTTCTGTTAAACCACAGCCTTGGAGGCCAGAGTACCAGTGAGAGGGAGGTGGAAGAGCTGAAGAGACAGAATGCAGGTAACCGATGCAGACAAACCTTTCCTCATGTTTATTCATCCACATTTGGATTTTAAAGTTATAGTTTGCTTTAAGATTTGGATAAAATGCATAAAAGACAACCAGATAAAACATGATTTATATTTAACTTTAATTACACTTAAGTAAATTATAATGTACATTTTTTTATTTCACTCTCCTGTGTTTACAGGCCTTCTCTGTTGATTTAGGTGATGGACTGTTGGGACCTTTCAGTACTGAAATCCCGCTCATCTACAGTAAAGTCATCACCAACATCGGCACGGCCTACAACTCAGTTACTGGTATAGTAGTGCATACTACTACTACTTCAAAAAGTATTAGTTGTGCCATTACAGTGCCATCAGATTGTAAAGAACAAGTATAGGTATACACACAGAAAACAAGAACAATGACTTGTGTCCTCTATGAATAGGAGTCAGTCGCGATTTTAGCATGTCAATCTTGGTGGGGCAAACTCAACAATAACAAACATTATGCATGCCAGCAAAGCTACTACAAAACACAACACTAAACAATACATTAATTGCACTATAACGGTGACAAACGGTGCCCACAAACTGTTAGGGCCGACATAAAGCTGTCCCAACAGCAGAGCTTTCTTTTCAGCACCATGGAGTGAATCCTTACCACCGCTACACCTGGCTATCAGCAGAGCCTGGTCTGGCAGCGAAAAAGTTAATTCAGCCTCATTTACTGCCTTTTAAAAAACATAGCTGATATGGCTGACTTGCTAAAACAAATGTGGTTTCCTACTGGTTTCCTAGTTGAGATGAACAAACTATGGCATAAGGGGACGAAGAGTGGATAAGAGGCAATTCGTAATTTCGAGCTAGGACGGATGTAGTCAATATACCTATTTGTTTAGCACTTTTGAAATGTACAGTGACAGAATTTAGAACATGGGCCGTTTTTACAGTATTCTCCATGTACACCAAGTCAGAACCATAGGAAAAATAAAGGGGGCATATAAACAGACAATGAAAGGTCTTACAATATATGATGATTACATTTCTCTAAAACAGGCTATAGGCTACATGTGCACCACCAAGTCAGAACAGTAGACTAAGTTATGAGGGGGAAAGGGACCAAATTATTAGGGTGAGGCACATGGGCTACTAACAGCTTACTACACAACATACACTTAGTATTACTTTCTTAGCTACAGTATACATATCTCCCTGACATATTACATAAGTTATGCAGCAGCGTACAATACATTTTTGGACTTACCTTGTTGTGCTGTGCTCACTTGAACAGGAAGGTGGTGCAGCGCTCCTTGTGGGCAAATTTTGTCATCAAACTTTGTCATCCAGAATTCTCTGGATTTAGGGTACTTTAAAGACAACTGGGAACTCTGAAAAAAACAAGGTTGAATCATGACGTCAGTGATCTTCAGGTTGGAGTTCCCGACTTAGAATTCCGAGTTGGATGACCGTTCAAAACTTATTTTCCCAATAGGAGCTTGTTTTTTTCCGAGTTCCCAGTTGTTTTGAACTCACGGAAGTCTGAGATTTTCCAGTTCCAAGTTTCCATTTGTTTTGAATGTGGCAGAAGTCATGCTGGATTGACACCATGGCCAATGTATTCAACCTTTTCTGGTCCATAGTGTTGAATGATTATCTTTTTTTTTGTATTTTACGCTTTTTCTTCCCAATTTCGATCTTGTCTCATCGCTGCAACTCCCCAACGGGCTCGGGAGGCGAAGGTCGAGTCATGCGTCCTCCAAAACATGACCCGCTAAACCACGCTTCTTAACACCTGCCCACTTAACCCGGAAGCCAGCCGTACCAATGTGTCGGAGGAAACACCGTTCACCAGACAACCGAGGTCAACCTGCAGGCACCCGGACCGCCACAAGGAGTCGCTAGAGAGCGATGAGCCAAGTAAAGCCCCCCCTGCCAAACCCTCCCCTAACCCAGACAGCGCTGGGCCAATTGTGCGCCGCCCTATGGGACTCCCTATGGAACCTGGGTCTGTAGTGATGCCTCTAACACTGTGATGCAGTGCCTTAGACCGCTGCGCCACTCGGGGAACCCGAATGTTTATTCTTTTAAGCTTAGAAAAGAGACCCTTAAACCCAGACTTGGACCACGCACCCACTCCACTGAATAGCAAGCTAGTGATTGCTTTGCAGCACTTGCAGTTAGCCACGGATTCCTTCCAAACCACTCATTGTTGAATTTGCGATTTCCAACTTGTTGTGTAATGTTTATTTCCAATGGCCGATGAGCACCGATACGTTTTATCTATAATTTCTCTTCATATGACAAGGATTGAAAAGGATTTACCAGTAGATTGTCGACGTGATTCATGAAGATGACTGCTTGTCTAGCTTGCTAGCTAAGATTTTGAAAGTATGATGTTGACATGATCAGTCCAAACAAAGCTACAGTTGATATAACGTGATTTGACGTCATTTTATCTGTGGACAATGACCTTGAGCCTTCTTGGATGGGCACTTCAAATGAAACTCTATGGCAGCAACCAAGGAGCTTGAATTTTTGAGTTCTCCCTGTAGATTTTGCGGTGACGTAGAAAAGCTCAGAAAGCACTGAGCTAGGCTGAAACATTTGCATTTTGGAGCTGCATTATGCAAGAAAGCAAAAAAATAGACCATGTTTGTATGTGGCTTTATTAACACAATGATTTAAAAAAAATATTTTACATTGTTTGCCAACTGATGTGACACGTATTAATGCCAAAAAAACATGCAAAACAAGCCCCACCAGTCCTGAATGATGGGTCGCCAATGATAGGAGTGAACAACCTCTACTGAGAGGTTCAAGCTTTAAAGTCATAATCGGCTGCTCTCTCATATTCATAGACAGAGTATGAATGTAATGACTGACAGTCCTGCAGTGTCTATCAGAAATGGAGAATGTTGATGTCTCCCTGCTTCTCCTCTGATGCAGGCATCTTCACTGCACCAGTGAGAGGAGTCTACTACTTCAGATTCACTGCTATGGATCACCGTAATTTAGGAACCATGTGTGTGAAACTATAAGAACAGACAGAGTATTATGTTTCCTCATGAGTACAATCATTATGGGGGCGATGAGTATACAGTTGAATTCGGAAGATTACATACATACTTAGCCAAATATATTTAAACTCAGTTTTTCACATTTCCTAACATTTAATCCTGGTAAAATGTCCCTGTCTTAGGTCAGTTAGGATCACCACTTTATTTTAAGAATGTGAAATGTCAGAATAATAGTAGAGATAATGATTTATTTCAGCTTTTATTTCTTTCATCACATTCCCAGTTGGTCAGAAGTTTACATACACTCAATTAGTATTTGGTAGCATTGCCTTTAAATTGTTTAACTTGGGTCAAATGTTTTAGGTAGCCTTCCACAAGCTTCCCACAATAAGTTGGGTGAATTTTGTCCCATTCCTCCTGACAGAGCTGGTGTAACTGAGCCAGGTTTGTAGGCCTCCTTGCTCACACACGCATTTTCAGTTCTGCCCACACATTTTCTATGGGATTGAGGTCAGGGCTTTGTGATGGCCACTCCAATACCTTGACTTTGTTGTCCTTAAGCCATTTTGTCACAACTTTGGGAGTATGCTTGGGGTCATTGTCCATTTGGAAGAGCCATTTGCAACCAAGCTTTAACTTCCTGACTGAGGTCTTGAGATGTTGCTTCAATATATCCATATAATTTTCCTTTTTCATGATGCCATCTATTTTGTGAAGTGCACCAGTCCCTCCTGCAGCAAAGCACCCCCACAACATGATGCTGCCACCCCCGTGCTTCACGGTTGGGATGATGTTCTTCGGCTTGCAAGCGTCCCCCTTTTTCCTCAAACATAATGATGGTCATTATGGCCAAACAGTTCCATTTTTGTTTCATCAGACCAGAGGACATTTCTCCAAAAGTACAATATTTGTCCCCATGTGCAGTTGGAAACAGTAGTCTGGCTTTTTTTATGGTGGGTTTGGAGCAGTGGCTTCTTCCTTGCTGAGCAGCCTTTCAGGTTATGTCGATATAGGACTCGTTTTACTGTGGATATCGATACTTTTGTACCTATTTCCTCCAGCATCTTCACAAGGTCCTTTGCTGTTTTTCTGGGATTGATTTGCACTTTTCGCACCAAAGTACGTTCATCTCTAGGAGACAGAACGCGTCTCCTTCCTGAGCGATATGACGGCTGCATGGTCCCATGGTGTTTATACTTGCGTACTATTGTTTGTACAGATGAACGTGGTAACTTTAGGCGTTTGGAACTTGCTCCCAAAGATGAACCAGACTTGTGGAGGTCTACAATATTTTTTCTGAGGTCTTGGCTGATTTCTTTTGATTTTCCCATGATGTCAAGCAAAGAGGCACTGAGTTTGAAGTTAGGCCTTGAAATACATCCACAGGTACACCTCAAATGGACTCAAATGATGTCAATTAGCCTATCGAAAGCTTCTAAAGCTATGACATTTTCTGGAATTTCCCAAGTTGTTTAAAGGCACAGTCAACTTAGTGTATGTAAACTTCAGATCCGCTGGAATTGTGATACAGTGAATTATAAGTGAAATAATCTGTCTGTTAAAAATTGTTGGAAAAATTACTTGTCATGCACAAAGTAGATGTCACAACCGACTTGCCAAAACTATACTTTGTTAACAAGAAATTTGTGGAGTGGTTGAAAAATGAGTTTTAATGACTCCAACCTAAGTGTATGTAAAATTCTGACTTCAACTGTATATCTCATGCATTGTCTCTAGAGCTGGAAGAGGGGGAGGTGGTCTACATGCGTCTCCCCAAAGAGCATGTGCTGGCTGGTTCTTCTTGGTTGCGCAACACCTTCAATGGCTTGCTGCTCTTCCCTGTGTGAGAGAAATGTTATATTGAGCTCAACTGAAGAGTCAGGAGGTTAGAGCGTCCTAGACCAGGGGTGGGCAACTGGCTGCTCCCCTTTTGTGTTTAGAATAGATTAGCTTTAAAACTGCAACATTTTCTCTACGCCCATCGGCAAAATGTTGAGAATTGCAGGAAATTTACTCTAAAACTTCTCTCCACTGTGAAGAGGGGGCCGCCAAAATGTTTAGGTCACAAGGTGGGGGGGATCCCCCATCAGAATGTTGCTTAGGACCCCCAAAAGATAAGGGCTCTGACTGCATGTGTGGGTATGGATGTGAGCGTAAGCAGACCCACAGCACCCAAGGTAACCCTCATGGTGAGTTCAGAATGTTTGTTGCCCCCACCCCATCCAAGATCAAATGTTCTCATAACCATGAAGTATTTTTCCCTCTCACCGTTGATAGTACTGTATCCTGATGCCATCAAACATTTCAAAACTAGACCAAGTAACTGAATACCCATTATGGCGTCAAAGATTTTTACATTTTTGTGATGGCATTTTCTTAATTTGTTTACTGTGAAACAAAGTACTGGCTTTGCAGTAATTAATTAGGCAAACTGTGGCTGTGAAAAATTGTAGTTAGATTGTTTTTTTTGCCAGTAGTTCTGACGAGCCAAATGTGGTCCCAGAAACTCACACCATTGCTGTGTCCACTGAGCTGTTGGGCCAGCCCTGCAACCTCATTGGATAATGCTGGGCAGGCCTCTTGCTAGCTGTCACTTAAATGGGAGGGGCTGAAGATCATTGTCTCAACTTAATTTGCTAGTGGGCTGGACCACCTGTGGTGAAATGTAAGGAAAATTGCTTTTAAACTAGGGTTTGTGGCAAGACAGTAATGACTTATTATGCATGTACGAACTACACTGACCCATACAGCCCAAAGAGAGGTGCAAAAAATTTAATACCGTACTCAACATCAAATGTACCAGAGCATGTCTGAGAGCAAAGCTTCCATGTGCCTACCATCTCATATGAATTAAATGTGTTTGACACGGTGCATATAATTATTACCTACAAAGCAATAGTGACAAGTGAACTCATATTGGGTGAAAACCCACACAAAAGAGAAATTTCACAGACCAACATTTTATTGATGACTTCAGCTTGGGGGGGGGGCGGCGGTTTCAGTATCAAATGATAAATAACAGTACGCAAGGTTGGACACTGTGCTGGACAAGTGCCTAAAGGCCTAGGACATTTAACATTCTAGAACACGGACAAATTCTAGAACTTTGCAGAGTAGAGTTCTAGAACATTCTAAAGCAGTAATTCTAGAACACCTCATTCTAGATTAGAAGTCTGATAAATCCTAGAAGACTGGGCTGAGACAGGCACGAGCTCAGTGGGGGTAGGTGGCTAGGTGGGGGTCCATGGCTAGGTGGGGGTCCTTAGTCTTCAGACTCTCCCGGGCTTCTGATGTCATCGATCTTCAGGATCATCTTGACCACCTGGGTGGCCAGAGAGATCTGCTGCTTCTTCCCATGCAGTGTCTCAATTACATGCTGCTGCTTCATGTCTAGGACAGAGAAAATAATCCACATCAATAACAATTACAGCTATATTAAAGATATAACACTTCATATTAAGTGTTTACCTGTAGCCCCTAGATA
Source organism: Salvelinus alpinus (assembly GCF_045679555.1). Classification (NCBI taxonomy): domain Eukaryota; kingdom Metazoa; phylum Chordata; class Actinopteri; order Salmoniformes; family Salmonidae; genus Salvelinus; species Salvelinus alpinus. The sequence goes on from NC_092093.1 coordinate 70,066,298, forward strand.
GGTGAATGAAAACATTTAACATTGTGAATATTGGATATACAAAAGATGGGTATAAACACAAAAATTTACAGTTGACAAGTTGTGAGTCTGTCCTTACCATTGGTGTTGAGGTGCAGACAGTCGATGCCCAGGGCGGGGTTGTTCTCGGTGACCTGCCTGGCGCGGACCTCTGTCATGGTCTGGATGGAGTTGAGCCCGCTGTTCTCTGCCAGGGCCATGGGGATCACCTCCAGGGCATCAGCAAATGCACGCATGGCATACTGCTCCAGGGACGGGCACTGCAGAGAGATGGAGGTATGAGCACATTGCTTTGTTTCAGAATAATCATCAGGCTATTACTGTTACTCCGAGGCACACTCTTGATACCAGTCAAATACAAGGTTTTAATCTTTCACCTGATACTGTGTGTGTGTGTGTGTGTACACACTACCTTGTCAGCAGCCTGGTTGACAGCGAGGGCACAGGAAATCTCAGAGGCTCCGCCCCCATACACAATGCGGTTGTCTCTGACCAGGTTACGGATGACACACAGTGCATCATGCAGCGCACGCTTAGCCTCCTCAATGATCTGACAGGGAAATTAAACAGTTACTTCTGGGCTGCAATGAAAGCCTGTACACTTAGGTACAGGAAGTGTCCATCTGTGACCTAAAGATACAGCTGTCTACATTAACAGATTATCAGTTGCCTCAGCATAATCGCTTAACACAACATTAGCAGACTACCAGTCCACCCACCATCTTGTTTCCTCCACGGATGAAGATGGTGACTGCCCTGGAGTTCTTGCACTCCTCGATAACCAGCATGCGGTCCTTGGTTGTGCCAAAGCAGATCTCCTTAACGACACCGGCTGAGCCCAGCTTCTCAGCAGTCAGCTCAGAGAACCGAGGCACGATGCGGCCCCCTGTCGCTATGGCAATCAGCTGAGGGAGGAGAAAACAGTGAAGTTAGCGATTCAGAAATACTTTGGCGAACCCCCCTGATAACTTTTTGTAGGTAGATGGCAAGATGTCTGTATGTAGTTTGTGTGTGACGGTGCACGTATCACCTCGATCTCAGGCCCTCCGACCCAGCGAATGGCAGGCAGTTCATTCTGCAGCAGCAGGTGGTTGGCCTCGTCATCAAAGCCCCACTGGCAGATGGCCAGGTTAGCGCCGGTATCCTTGATCTGGAAAAATTATTTTAAATACTACATTTGACACATTCATGTTATTTCACCAAATTATTCAGTTAACTCCACTATCTGGTTTAAAAAAACAAAAGTATATATTTTATAGATTAGATCATATTCCATTAGATTAAATTCAAGGAGATAAGGGGAACTTCATATACACATATTTAAGTTGTCCAGACTGAATGGCTGGAATTAACAGTATGCAGCTGTGCTATAGAGAAATATGAAGTCCTAAAGTTTCTGTAACTGACCTGTTTGATCATCTCCAGGAACTTGTCCTTCTCATACTTCTGCAGGGCCTTGTATTCCTCCACACAGGTCACATCCAGCTTGTGCTTGGTCTTGGGCTTAGGGGGCTCAAACGGGCAGGTCAGGATGGCCATCTTTGTGTCTTTCAGGAGCTGAGGGGAAAAGAGTACAGGCAATTACTGTACAAGAGCATTTATCTGGCTAAATACAATTAAGAAATAGTGGGTGCTTCAGACTTGGATGGACAAAAAATAATACCTCTAAATCTACAGAAATTGTCAGCTCTCTCACAAGCCTAATTTAAGGTGAATGTCTTAAATGAGAGAGGCGAGATAGCCGTGGTGCTGTATCCCCTGTCAATGTCAGACCACTCCACTGGGGACAGAGTGACTGGAGTAAGGGAAGGGAAGAGGAGTTACTGATCCAGTCGGTCCTAGTTTACACTCTGTTGGATCTGAGGTGTGCTAACATGACCCTTGTTTGTATCAACTGTATGACTGGGTTTGTACCTTGGATAAGGTACCACTACCTTCTGATGAAGGTCATGCTAACCTAAATGTCAATGCTATTACATTAAACTATCCTGAGCTGTGTGTGGTGTGTACCTTGGGCATCTGAGGATGGCTGAACTCCTTGTCTATGATGACCCCCTTGATGAGCTGGGTATCCTCCAGCTTGCCTCCCACCTTGCCCTCCATCTTGATCAGCTCAAAGTCCACATCCTTACGGTTCATGTCCGCCACAGTCAGGACGGCGTTCACTGCAATCTCCGCCATCTGTCTGTGGCAGCGGTTGATCCTGAGAAAGGGAAGATGGGGAGAGAAATCTGTATGAGAACTTATGAAACCAATGACCAGGTTCACAAATAATAACTTAATCCTACTTTCCATACGGGCCAGATCAATTTGTGTATCATTCATCTTTGTGCAAAGACTGTATGGTTCCATTAAAAATAAAAATAGAAGTAGACATGCAAAAAAAAAGGCAACCGCTAGCTGGACCATTAATGAAATTCTTGAAAGTTGCCATGATGACCACAAAAAACACTAACTGCCAGTGAGACTCACACTTTGGATCCCAGTGTGGTCATGGCAGTCTGGATGAGTGGTTCCGTGTTGCTGGGGTCGTATGGGTAGGTCTCGCTGATCTTGTCCAACTGCGCGATGGCGATCTTGGCGGCCTGGTCGTAACCGTCAGAGATACGGATGGGGTGGATGCCCCTGTCCAGCAGCTGTTCTGCCTCCTCCAGGAGAGCACCAGCCAGCACTGGAGAGGGGAGATGAGTAAGTTAGGATGTGTACCAATATGATTTTGCATTGATGAACATAAGCTTATCATAGAAAGAATTGAGCATGGCTTTTAGAAATGATCAGCTGTCTCATAAGCCCCATGTAAGATTAAGTTCCTAGATGAGAGAAGTGAGAAAGCCATGCTGCTGTATCCCGTCAATGCCAGAACCCTAACTGGGGACAGAGTGACTGGAGTAAGGGAGGGGAGGAGCAGCGTCGAGCAACATTAATCCAATGTCCAGATTAGCTCCAAAAAAAGGAACCAGGAGAAGAGTACAATCCAATTTTTATAATAGGATAGCGATGCAAGAGACCACATTTGTTTATTTAGTAAGCTAATGAGTCAGACCAATCAGAGACTCAAATCTGTAGGGTCCCGTACCAACAACTCCGGTGGTCCCGTCTCCGATCTCGTCGTCCTGAGACTTGGAGAGCTCCACCATGAGCTTGGCGATCTGGTGGTCCACATCCATCATGCTGAGGATGGTGGCTCCGTCATTGGTGACGGTCACCTCTCCATCCCGGTCAACCATCATCTTGTCCAGACCTGTAGGAAGAGGAAAAATGAAGGGGGTGGGCAATCAAATGTACTACACGATGAATGTGTAACTTTAGGTAGCCATTACTGTGTTGAGTAATCAGAGGGATTGGGCACACACCAATACTAGAAGTTCCTTTATAGCTCTGTTTACGAATGTGGCTCCCAAGTGGCACTCAGTCCTAGAGGCGTCACTACAGACCCTGGTTCGATTCCAGGCTGTATCACAACCAGACGTGATTGGGAGCCCCATAGGGCAGTGGACAATTGGCCCAGCATCATTAGGGTTTGGCCATCATTGTAAATAAGGGATGTTTTTAACCGACTTGCCAAGTTAAATAAAATCTAATAAATAAGCTTCAGTGTGTCTGTGTTTGTTCGGGCTTACCGTTTGGTCCTAGAGAGGTCCTCAGCGTTGAGGCAACTGCCTTTGCTGCCATGATGTGAGACTGCACAACACAAAAGGACATTCGTTTATTTCTTCACTGAGGCTGGGATTCTGCAGGAGTCAAACTATAACCAAATAAAATCAAGATATCTCTGGGACCCACTGGCTAGATGGCCATGTCCGTGAAAATGAAATTAACGATCAAGATTCCTCGTTAATTGCCAAGAAGCAACTGCCAAATATTGTCAGCTAAGTTAGGCTATTCAACTAACTGTGTCGCTAAACTACTTTACCAACGTTACCTAGCTATGTCATGACTGCATGTTCAAAAAAATAACTCTTGGACTTTATTCATAAGTGATAAACACAGAACTGTTGGTGGCATGTTATCTAGCGAATTCCATTGTTTATTTGACAACCAGCCGCGCCTCACTGTGGCGTCTTCAGAAAATAAGCACATGGGCAGACTAGCATGCAGTTGCTAGCTAGCCATAAAAATAACGTTACAACTTTCTAGCTAGCTAGCAAACTTTTACAACATGAACTAAACATATGCATTGGCCCGTAATGTTATAATGCCGCTAGCTAGCCAACTGTCTAGCTAAACAAGTGGGTCTGAAGTTGCAAGTGTTCTGCATTTGCCTTGACAAGATCCTGACGCATGAATGAAGTGACATGCTAGCTGACTTGCTAAATCCATTGTACCTTCAGTGCGTCAAGGCCCGATAAGCGAGTCTTCTTATCCTGATCTTTGATGATGATGAACGGCCGTCCATACTCATCGAATGCGAGTTGCCCCATAGCGGACATATTGCCCGAAAGACGGCGACACTTTAGAAGTGTCCACGGATGAAATTCAGACTTTCACTGGTGAAATAGTGGAGTGTTGGTAGGCACCTGGTCACACTGGTCTGCTGGCGACTTCTAGAAGGATCTCGGGGCGGGGAGGGCGAGACCAAGTAGGAAAAGGGGGAAGTTGATATTACATTCAATGATTCGATTTTTTAAAAGTATATTGTGAAGATATATTTCGTTTGCCTTTTATACAATTAACGTGTTGAGACAGATTTTGTGCATAAACGGCTTGAATTCATGAAATGTTTTAGAAATCACCAAAATTCCTTTCATCACGTTGCCAAATCGGTTCTTCCAGTCTCGCGATCTCACTATTTTTACTCGTCTTGTTTTCTCGCGCTTTAGATACATCGTTTGGTGCTGAAGTTAAGAAACCAGGGGTGATGAAAATACTCAGCTAAAGAGAGTTTAAAACTAGCGGGAAATCACCTGGCCCTGATGGCCTGTCAATTGAATTCTATAGACAGTTTTGGGAGTTACTAGAAGACCCGATTTTCAATATGTTTCAAGATTGCATTAAAAATGAGGAAATGGTCTCCACTATGAAACAGGGCCTTATTTCATTGATTCCGAAGCCCGATAAAGACCCTTCTCTCATTGACAATTGGAGGCCAATTACTTTATTAAATGTTGATTACAAATTGATTGCTCTGGTTTATGCCAAAAGATTAAAGAAAGGAATAGATACCATTATAAATGAGACTCAAACAGGATTTATGAAGGGCCGTCACATAAACTAACATTCGTTTAGTCTTGGACCTTATAGATTATTCAGATGCAATTGACTCAGATGCGGTTGTCCTATTTTTGAACTTCTGTAAAACCTTTGACACAATTGAACATGAATTTCTCTTTAGGTCTCTTAAACTTTTTGGATTTGGTGAACATTTTATTAAAGTAATTCACATGTTTTACAAAGATATAAATAGTTCTGTGCTACTTAATACCTCCAAAAGATTCAGTATCAACAGAAGTGTACAACAGGGATGCCCAATTTCGCCATTTTTATTCATTTTGGTTGTGGAACTTCTATCTCTAGATATTCTGAATAATGCAAATTTGTATGTCTTAACCATTTTTAACAAAGAAATCAAAATCTCCCAACTGGCTGATGATACTACTCTTTTCTTAAGAGACAAAGACCAGGTCGCCCATGCCCTTAATACTATAAATGCATTTTCTATTGCATCAGGATTAATGCTGAATGTTTCTAAATGTGAAATCTTATGTTTATTTGACTCTGATGATAAAGAAATAGAAAATATTTATGTAAAGGACTGTGTTAAATATTTAGGAATAGATCTGTCAAAAAACCACTTAGTCAGACAACATTTGAATTTCAGTCCTAAAATTAAGAGAACTAAAAATATATTTAATAATTGGCTACAAAGAGATCTTTCTATACTTGGGAGAGTACTTCTGTCCAAGGCAGAGGGACTGTCTCGTTTTGTGTACTGCTCATTATCGTTATGTGTAAATCCAGCTACTTGTAAAGAGATTAATAAGACCTTTCTTGACTTCATCTGGAAAAATAAGTCTCACAAACTAAAAAAATCTGTCCTTTCTAACAAAAGAGCTGAAGGCGGTCTAGAAGTGTTGGATTTTGTTGACATAAATAACACTTTCAAGATAAACTGGTTGAAAAAATGTTTGATCAATACTGATTCAATATGGTATTTCATTCCAAATAATGTGTTTAATAAATTGGGAGGTCTTTAATTTTTACTGAAATGTAATTATATTCCTGAAAGATTACCTGCTAAATTGGCTAGGTTTCACCAACAAGCTTTAATGGCCTGGGAAATATGTTTCCTGCACAATTTTCCCCCACATAAAGCTTGTTTGTGGAATGATTCAGACATAACTGTAAGGAATAAGTCATTGTTCTACCCCAGCTGGCATGAGAGGAATATTGACTTTGTTCTTGATATTTTCGACAACAAGGGTAATATTTTCACATATGAACAATTTATAACATTGAAAGAGTTTCTTTCTGTGATCAAAGCCGTTCCCAGTGGTCTAACTACACTTATGAAAAGTCATTAATTTTGGGAATGATCACAAAGTTTATCCAGAACTCAGATTGGAAGGCGTGGGCTTACTTGAGAGATCTTGTTGTAATAAATATATAAGACAAATTCTTCATTCACAAAACCAACTTACACCGAGAGGTAAGTTTTTCTGGAATATGCTTATTCCTGACATTGTCTGGAAAAATGCATGGTTAAGGCCTTACAAATACTGTATACCAAACAAAGTTAAGGAAGTGCACTTCAAAATTTTACATAAGATATATCCATGTAATTCTATGATATCCAAATTTGTGGCTATTGATGATATCTGCGTTTTCTGTGAAAAAGAAGGTGAGAATCTGTCTCCCTTGTTCTTTGAATGTAAATTTGTGTCAGAATTTTGGGAAAACCTTGCAAAATACTTATTTACCATTATGAACACTGCCTATGTTTTTGACATGAAAGGTATAATATGTTACTATTGCAATGATAACAAGACCACTGAAATGATTGTTAATATTTTTATACACAATCAAAAATTCCAAAATTCTATACCAAAATTAAAATTTTTTTCTGATTGAATTTAATTATCTTATTAAAACATTAACCCTAGTGAATAACAACAAGAATAACATCTTCCTGAATCATTATATTAAGATATTTTCAGAGTGAATACAATTGCACTACATTTTTTTATTTATATTTTTTGTATGTTTGAGTATTTTCTTGTTAATACCTGTGTTTATCAGTGGAGGCTCCTCAGTGGAGGCTCCTACCTGTGTTCTATCAGTGGAGGCTCCTCAGAGGAGGAAGGGGAAGACCATCCTTCTCAGCGAATTTAATAAAATATAATAAAAAGCAAAACATTTTAAAAGTGATCCTTTTTAGATAAAAAAAATATACTACATATATTCACATGTCACCAAATAATTGATTAAAATACACTGTTTTGCCATGAAGGTCTAAAGTAGCCTCAACAGCACTCTGTAGGGTAGCATCATGGTGTAGCCGGTGGACAGCTAGCTTCCATCCTCTGGGTACATTGACTTCAATACAAAACCTAAGCGGCTCATGTTCTCACCCTGTTCCATAGATTTACACAGTAATTATGACACTTCCGGAGGATGTCCTCCAACCTATCAGCATGGACTGACATGTTGTCCACCCAATCAAATGATCAGAGAATTAATCTAGTAATGAAAGCATAAACTACAGCTAGCTAGCATCGCAGTGCATAAAATGAGGTGAGTAGTTGTCTCAAAGCGAGAGAAAGACAATAGTTGAACAGTTTTGAACAAATTAATTTCTTCCAAAAAGAAGGAGAAGCGAGATAGAGATTTTGTCATTTTTTAAATTCACTTTCAGTTTAATTGACTTAGCTAGCAAATGCAGTTAGCTAGTTTAGCCTACTCAAACTATGTGCTATGACTATCCAACACAATACTGGAACTCTTCCAAGTCAAGGTAAGCTTTTGGTTTTACAAATGTATTGCCACCGGGGCCCGCCGTTGTAAGTACTAAACTGCTTACTGACTGTATACTGTAACGTTACTGCATGATTGTGGCAGGTTTACTAACGGGTTAGTTCTATTAGCTATGTTGACTATAATGTCACTTTAGCCAATATGGTGACAATATTTTTTCACATTTTTATCTCGACCTGTGTGCACATACGTTGTAAACTTTAATTCATAGGCTAGGTTGTAGAAACCCCATGATGGATAAAGGGAAAATCAGAGTATCAAGTAGTAGCCTACACCTGTTGTTATTACATTGAACTGAGTGAATAGAATATGAATGACAAAAAAAATCGTCCTCCCTCATCTTAAACGGCACCGACCGCCACTGGACGCTATACTACTAGCCTCATCATGTCATGAATAGGCCTATCCATAGCCATCTCAACAACTCTGATATAAAGTGTTTTTTCTCAAAGTTGCCTGGATGTCACATGTCCTACTTATAACAGTACACTCTTAACAACTTAAGCATTACGAAACTTATATTCGATCAAATAAACCTCAATAAGCCATTAATTTTAGTTGTTGACCTTACAAAAACTCATTGCTTGGCGGGCGAAACAACGAAAAAACGCCACCTGATGGAGGGAGACAGATTTTCTGCAGTTGGGCCTCCTCTCTTCCTCTCTGGCTCCACTGAATAAACGATCTCTAGCTCCGCTACTGAGTTTAGTTTCTGGCCACTGTCTAGTGCTGGAAGACTAGCACTCGGCAGTTTTACTAGCAGACCAGTTGGATGATAAGCGAATCTCATTGAGTTACAGAGAGCTGTTCTCCAAAAGCATTCTCATAGCAGAGAGAATAAGTTCGTGTTATGTTATACGTTTGATAAATACATGGGCACAAATCCAAGTACATACAAATAGTTCTGTACATTTATACACAGGGACAGGTTGTTTCTTGCTGGGGTGACAACGTGCCGTGCGTCAAACGTGACGTAACTTCCGGGTAAGTTTTGTAAGGCGTTGAACGTGTTCAGTTATGTATTTTCTACAATGTTAGAAAAGTAGTTCCACGGGGATCTGCAACTAACTTTTCAATTCTCCGATTGTGTATGTACGATAATGACATGCAGTCAGTCGTGGACCTTTAGAGGATGATGATATTTTCTGAATTCACAGTTTTATTTGGTTGGTGTGTAGTCTGTTGAGATGGAAGGATCAGTGTCATGGATGATGTTTCTCAGTTTTCAATCCAGCATGTCGATGTCTGCAGAATGTTTTGTTGTTGACAACGGTGACAATGTTGCCACAACAGTTATTATATATATATATATATATGATACACTCACTGTAACAGCTTGTTGTAACGTGAAGTTACACTGACTTATTTTATTTCCACTTGTCCAGCAGAATGCCTTGTGAGGTGAAGCCACGGTTCCTGGTTCTGTACGGGTCTCAGAAAGGCCAGGCGCAGTCCATAGCCGAGGGGATAGCTGACGAGGCTGAGGAGAGGGGACTGGTTGTTGACATCTACTGTTTGAGTGAAGGAGGGAAGGTAAAGTTGACAAAATATTGTTAACCAACCCTGGCTTGTGTTCCAATATGGGCACAACACTGATGATTACAACAGTGGTAAACTACTATCAAGCTGCTAAGGAACAAAACTAAGTCCATATCATTGCATTTGTGGCAGAGTTGTTGTTACCACTGGTCTTTTCGGCTCTGGTATGAATACTGATCCTGTTTTGTGTCTCCCCTCAGTTTAACTTGGAGAAGGAGAGTGCACCTGTGGTGTTTGTTGTGTCTACCACTGGGGATGGGGACCCACCAGACACAGCCCTGAAGTTTGTGAAGAACATAAAAAAAAAGACCCTGCCCAGCGACCACTATTCACACCTCTGCTATGCTCTTATAGGTAAGAATGGAGTGTGTGCCTAATCTTGGTTAACCCAGAACTAAATTCTTGCGTAATTGGTCAGGTGCTCGATTAAGTTCCAGGTCCATACATGTTGAGAAAATAGATCAAGAGATGCTAGAATGTGGAGCAGAACTGGAACGAGGAGCTCCACCCTCTCTCTTTGCAAGTTAGGGGCAAGTGTATGGGACAAATGTCCCCTCCCCTTTTGAAATTCGAAAGATGCTAACACCTGTGAAATCAGGATTTGTCCAAGTAACCAGTGATGAAAAACCCTGCTCGTTCACAATTGGTGTGGCCATAGTATAAAGACAGTTCTACGGTACCATTTATGTTGAAATGGTCTGTCCACAGCAGATTAGGGTGTGCCTAAGACTAAATGCCTAGTGCTGAGATTAATTGCTACTACCTTCATCTTTATCTTATTTGATGGCTTTAAAATAACAGATTCATTGATATGTTATGTGTGATGATCAATATCTTGTTTTTGTCTGTGCTCCAGCTCTGGGTGATACAAACTATGAAAATTTCTGCAACTGTGGGAAGACTATTGATGGCCGTCTACAGGAACTTGGTGCAAAACATTTCTACGCAACAGGACATGCAGATGATGGTGTAGGGTAAGGCCCAAGGTCTTTTAATTTTTTTTACATGTTGATGTATGAGAAACACTCATCAAGTCCTGGCACTCACCTAAGAAGCTTTAAAGTAGGGGCACAATGTCTTCTTAAATCAGTAGCAATAAAAGTGGTACCAATACAGACACCCTTTGAATGTACTTTTCCCATTTACCTCGTGTCACCTCATTTGTGGTATGTGGCACATTACCCTTTTGGATCCTTCACACTGCTTATCTCTGAGTCTGAGTGGACTTTGCTTTCTGTCCAGGCTTCAGTTTGCGGTGGTCTCTTAGTGGGTTTCCCATGTTAATACTTTAACTCTTAATCCAAACTGTGTGTGTGTGTGTGTGTCTAGGCTTGAGTTGGTGTTGGACCCCTGGCTTGAAGGACTGTGGGAGGCCATCAGAGGAGCGTTATCCAAGATGGCCACCCCTCAGCCTGAGAGGGATGGCCATGTAAGGGACCTGAGAGCATCGTTGAACGAAACACCCGAATTGTCAGCGACAGATGTCAAACTCCACCTCATGAGTCTTAACGAATCAGAACCTCAGAGCTCTGACTCACTCAGAACAGCAGTGGAGTCAGAGAGTACTAAGACTGAGCCCAAATCAGCTTCTCTAAATGTTACAGAAGCAGCCTCTGAGACAGGGAGTGCAGTTACTGATGTTAGACCAGTGTCATTGACCAGCAACAATAGGACTGCTCCTAAACTAGATGGTGTTGTCACTGATCCCAAGTCAGTGTTAGAGACACAGAGTGGAGCACCCTCTGCTGTTGTAGAGGCCTCTCTGACATGCTCCTTGCCCCCACTGTCTGAGTCTGTTCTCAATGTCCCGGCTCTGCCTCCACCCTACCTGGATGTCACGCTCCAGGAAGCCACCATAGAAAAAGAGGTGGGTTGTGGTAATACTGGGTTCTTTTGGCACTATGAAATTGTTTACATCTCATTCATATTTGTTTGAATTCTAACATCCCCAACCACTCTTTCCATACCCCCCCAGACCAGTGCTCCGGTCAGTAAGGAAACCCTACACGAGGTTCCGATCTCCAGGGCAGTCCAGTTGACCAGAGATGACTCGGCTAAAACAGCCCTTCTGATAGAGCTGGACATCTCAGTGAGTGGCAGGTGTTTCTTACTATATACACTGAGTGTACAAAACATTAAGGACACCTTCCTAATATTGAGTTGCACCCCACACTTTTCCCCAAAGCAGCCTCAATTTGTCGGGGCATGGACTCTACAGGGCGTCGAAAGCGTTCCACAGGAATGCTGGTCCATGTTGACTCTAATGCTTCCCACAGTTGTGTCAAATTGGTTGGATGCCCTTTTTGGATGTTGGACCATTCTTGATACACACGGAAAACTGTTGATAGTGAAAAACCCAGCAGCATTGCAGTTCTTGACACAAACCGGTGCGCCTGTCACCTACTACCATACCCTGTTCAAAGCCACTTACATTTTGTATCTTTCCCATTGACTCTCTGAATGGCACACATACACAATCCATATCTCAATTATCTCAAGGCTTAAAATCCTTCTCTAAGCTGTCTCCTCCCCTTCATCTAAACAGATTGAAGTGGATTTAACAAGTGACATCAATAATGGATCATAGCTTTTACCTGGATTCACCTGGTCAGTCTATGTCATGGAAAGAGCAGGTGTCCTTAATATTTTGTACACTTAGTGTAGTTTCATGCAGAGACCAAATATATTGGTCAGTAGTTCAAAATTATGGTTCAACTAGTTTCTTTACTCCATCCTTTCCTCTGTGTACCTAGGCCCATCCGATGGCCTACCAGCCTGGGGACTCGCTTGACGTGCTCTGCCCAAACAGAGCCTCCGAGGTGGGGGAGCTTCTCCAGAGACTGTGCCTGCAGGACCAGAGGAGCCACCGTGTCCAGCTCTCACTGCGCAAAGACACCAAGAAGAAAGGTATGCTGTTTTCTCTTGTCATACACATGACAGGGACATTGTGTGTTTATAGTATCACATTCAGTACCAGTCAAAAGTTTGGACACCTAACTTTTTCCTTTATTTTTACTATTTTCTACGTTGTAGAATAATAGTGAAGACATCAAAACTACATATGTAATCATGTAGTAACCACAAAAGTGATAAACAAATAAAATATATCTTTCTTTCTTCTTCAAAGTAGCCACCCTTTGCCTTGATGACAGCTTTGCACACTGGTATTCTCTCAACCAGCTTCACCTGGAATGCTTTTTCAACAGTCTTGAGGGAGTTCGCACATATGCTAAGCACTTGTTGGCTGCTTTTCCTTCACTTTGGGGTCCAACTCATCCCAAACCACCTCAATTGGGTTGAGGTCGGGTGGTTTGTGGAGGCAAGGTCATCTGATGCAGCATTCCATCACTCCTTCTTGGTCAAATAGCCCTTACACAGCCTGGAGTGATAGTGTGATAGCCTGGAGTGATAGATACAAATTATAGCCCCAATAAGCACAAACCAGATGGGATGGCGTATCGCTGCAGAATGCTGTGGTAGCCATGCTGGTTAAGTGTGCCTTGAATTCTAAATACATCACAGACAGTTTCACCAGCAAAGCACCCCAACGCCATCACACCACCACCTCCATGCTTCACGGTGGGAACCACACATGTGGAGATCATCCTTTCACCTACTCTTCGTCTCACAAAGACTTGGCGGTTAAACCAAAAATCTCAAATTTGGATTCATCAGACCAAAGGACAGATTTCCACCGGTCTAATATCCATTGCTTGTGTTTCTTGGCCCAAGCAAGTCTCTTCTTCTTATTGGTGTCCTTTAGTAGTGGTTTCTTTGCAGCAATTCGACCATGAAGGGCAGATTCACGCAGTCCCCTCTGAACAGTTGATGTTGAGATGTGTCTGTTACTTGAACTCTGTGAAGCATTTATTTGGGCTATAATTTTTGAGGCTGGTAACTCTAATGAACTTATCCCCTACAGCAGAGGTAACTCTGGGTCTTCCTTTCCTGTGGCGGAGAGAGCCAGTTTCATCATAGAGCTTGATTGTTTTTGCGACTGGACTTCAAGAAACGTTCTTGAAATTTTCCGCATTGACTGACCTTCATATCTTAAAGTAATGCTGGACTGTCATTTCTCTTTGCTTATTTGAGCTGTTCTTGCCATAATATAGACTTGGTCTTTTACCAAATAAGGCTATCTTCTGTATACCACCCTTACCTTGTCACAACACAACTGATTGGCTCAAACGCATTAAGAAGGAAAGAAATTCCACAAATTAACTTTTTAACAAGGCACACCTGTTAATTGAAATGCATTCCAGGTGACTACCTCATGAGGCTGGTTGAGTGAATGCCGAGCGTGCAAAGTTGTCATCAAGGTATAGGGTGGCTATTTGAAAAATCTCAAATATATGTTTGATTTGTTGAACACTTTTTTTTGGTTACTACTTGATTCTATATATGTCATTTCATAGTTTTGATGTCTTCACTATTATTCTACAATGTAGAAAATAGTAAAATAAAGGAAAAACCCTGGAATGAATAGGAGTGTCCAAACTTTTGACTGGTAATGTTTGTGTGTGTGTACAGTCGTGGCCAAAAGTTTTGAGAATGACACAAATATTAATTTTCACAACGTCTGCTGCCTCAGTGTCTTTAGACATTTTTGTCAGATGTTACTATGGAATACTGAAGTATAATTACAAGCATTTCATAAGTGTCAAAGGCTTTTATTGACAATTACATGAAGTTGATGCAAAGAGTAAATGTTTGTGGTGTTGACCCTTTTTCAAGACCTCTGCAATTCGTCCTGGCATGTTGTCAATTAACTTCTGGGCCACATCCTGACTGATGGCAGCCCATTCTTGCATAATCAATGCTTGGAGTTTGTCAGGATTTGTGGGTTTTTGTTTGCCCACCCGTCTCTTGAGGATTGACCACAAGTTCTCAATGGGATTAAGGTCTGGGGATTTTCCTGGCCATGGACCCAAAATATCGATGTTTTGTTCCCCGGCATTGTTCGTCACCAAACTGTTCCTGGATTGTTGGGAGAAGTTGCTCTCGGAGGATGTGTTGGTTCCATTCTTTATTCATGGCTGTGTTCTTAGGCAAAATTGTGAGTGAGCCCACTCCCTTGGCTGAGAAGCAACCCCACACATGAATGGTCTCAGGATGCTTTACTGTTTGGCATGACACAGGACTGATGGTAGCGCTCACCTTGTCTTCTCCGGACAAGCTTTTTTTCCGGATGCCCCAAACAATCGGAAAGGGGATTCATCAGAGAAAATGACTTTACCCCAGTCCTCTGCAGTCCAATGCCTGTACCTTATGCAGAATATCAGTATGTCCCTAATGTTTTTCCTGGAGAGAAGTGGCTTCTTGCTTGCTGGACTTTCCTGGGGGCCCTGAAGCCTTCTTCATAACAATTGAACCGCTCTCCTTGAAGTTCTTGATGATCCGATAAATGGTTGATTTAGGTGCAATCTTAATGGCAGCAATATCCTTGCCTGTGAAGCTCTTTTTGTGCAAAGCAATGATGATGGCATGTGTTTCCTTGCAGGTAATCATGGTTGACAGATGAAGAACAATGATTCCAAGCACCACCCTCCTTTTGAAGCTTCCAGTCTGTTATTCGAACTCAATCAGTATGACAGAGTGATCTCCAGCCTTGTCCTCGTCAACACTCACACCTGTGTTAACAAGAGAGTCACTGACATGATGTCAGCTGGTCCTTTTGTGGCAGGGCTGAAATGCAGTGGAAATGTTTTTTGGGTATTCAGTTCATTTGCATGGCAAAGAGATACTTTGCAATTCATCTGATCACTCTTCATAACATTCTGGAGTATATTCAAATTGACATCATACAAACTGAGGCAGCAGACTTTGTGAAAATTAATATTTGTGTCATTCTCAAAACTTTTGGCCACGACTGTATATGTATGCATGTATGTATGTATGTGTATGTACATACATACATGTGTATGTATGTATGTAGGTAGGTAGGTACGTACAGTTGAATTCGGAAGTTTATATACACCTTAGCCAAATACATGTAAACTCAATTTTTCACAATTCCTGACCTTTAATCCGAGTAAAAATTCCCTGTCTTTGGTCAGTTAGGATCTCCACTTTATTTTAAGAATGTGAAATGGCAAAATAATTTATTTATTTCATCACATTCCCGGTGGGTCAGACGTTTACATACACTCAATTAGTATTCGGTAGCATTGCCTTTAAATTGTTTAACTTGGGTCAAACGTTTCGGGTAGCCTTCCACAAGCTTCCCACAATAAGTTGGGTGAATTTTGTCCCATTCCTCCTGACAGAGCTGGTGTAACTGAGCCAGGTTTGTAGGCCTCCTTGCTCACACACGCATTTTCAATTCTGCCCACACATTTTCTATGGGATTGAGGTCAGGGCTTTGTGATGGCCACTCCAATACCTTGACTTTGTAGTCCTTAAGCCGTTTTGTCACAACTTTGGAAGTATGCTTGGGGTCGTTGTCCATTTGGAAGACCCATTTGCGACCAAGCTTTAACTTCCTGACTGAGGTTTTGAGATGTTGCTTTAATATATCCATATAATTTTCCTTTTTCATGATGTCATCTATTTTGTGAAGTGCACCAGTCCCTCCTGCAGCAAAGCACCCCCACAACATGATGCTGCCACCTCCGTGCTTCACGATTGGGGTGATGTTCTTCGGCTTGCAAGCCTCTCCCTTTTTCCTCCAAACATAACGATGGTCATTATGGCCAAACAGTTCCATTTTTGTTTCATCAGACCAGAGGACATTTCTCCAAAAGTACAATCTTTGTCCCCATGTGCAGTTGCAAACAGTAGTCTGGCTTTTTTTATGGCGGTTTTGGAGCAGTGGCTTCTTCCTTGCTTAGAGGCCTTTCAGGTTATGTCGATATAAGACTCGTTTTACTGTGGATATAGATACTTTTGTACCTGTTTCCTCCAGCATCTTGGCTGATTTCTTTTGATTTCCCCATGATGTCAAGCAAAGTGGCACTGAGTTTGAAGGTAGGCCTTGAAATACATCCACAGGTACACCTCCATTTGACTCAAATGATTTCAATTAGCCTATCAGAAGCTTCTAAAGCCATGACGTCATTTTCTGGAATTTTCCAAGCTGTTTAAAGGCACAGTCAACTTAGTGTATGTAAACTTCTAACCCACTGGAATTGTGATACAGTGAAATAATCTGTCTGTAAACAATTGTTGGAAAAATTACTTGTCTCATGCACAAAGTAGATCTCCTAATCGACTTGCCAAAACTATAGTTTAACAAGAAATTTGTGGAGTGGTTGAAAAACGAGTTTTAATGACTCCAACCTAATCGTATGTAAACTTCCGTGTATATGTGTGTGTATGTATTTATATATGTGTGTGTGTGTGTGTGTGTATATATATATATATATATATATATATGTATGTATCATTGCGATTTAGTCATGACATTTAAACTATATAAAACTGCATGTAACTACTCACATCTGTAATGGATGTAAAGTTGATTGTGTTGTTTCCCCTCCAGCTGCTCATCTCCCCTCCTACATCCCAGAGAACAGCACTCTAACCTACATGCTCACCTGGAGTCTGGAGCTCAGGACTGTCCCTAAGAAGGTCCCTTCTGCATTCACGCTCTATACCTGAACTACCCAGTTCAGAACCCAAACCTGACTGTGAAAGGTTACTGCACTGCAGTAGGACAAAGACTCCCTTTAGTCTATCTTCTACGGAGCATGTTTGGCAGACACCTAAGGTAGCAGGGTTGGCAGGTACAGTAGGCTGCAGGAATGTAGCCTGGGTGCCAGCCTGCCTCTGCCAACTTTTCATTGTCTTGTTTGGCAAGGTGGCAATGTAACATTGTTGAATGCAGAAACAACCTGACTAGTCGGCCAGATGTAACTGTGTGAAATCTCTGTTTTGTATTGTGTGTATGGGGTGGTTTTCCGGACACAGATTAAGCGAAATACTAGACTGAAAAACTATTTTAAAAAACTATTAAATTTTTTGTCTAGAATTAGGCTTAATCTATCTGATACTATTCTCTTCTTTTCTTTCTCTTCTTTCTCTTTCTCTCTTTCTCTCTCTTTCTCCCCCCCCCTCCAGGCATTTCTTCGTTCCCTGGTAGAGTGTACAGAAGACAGTGGCGAGAGGAGGAGACTACAGGAGCTGTGTAGTAAACAGGGATCAGCTGACTACAACCTCTATGTCAGAGACTCCAGCCTCGGACTATTGGACCTGCTCAGGGCTTTTCCTGCCTGCCAACCCCCTCTCAGTCTTCTCATAGGTCAGAACTCACTCCCTCTCCTGTCAGTCATAATGTTTGAGCTAATCTGAGTGCGTTGATTTACATGTCACAAAACATGGCTCTAGTTTCGAATGATCACCAATACAGGCAGGTACGGCTATTTCTCTATCCAGCAGAGGGCAGTATAGCTTCAGTAAATGCAGGTTCAGTCAAATTGTACATAGTGTTTTTCCCCTACTTCACTCTCTTTTCCTTCTTTTTAACCTTTTTTTTTATTTACTCCACCTGGGTTTTTCATACATTTTACTGAATCCCAAATGACCAAACCAATGTTCCTGCATTGCTTCAATCAATTTGTTATCTGTGACTTCAAAAAGGACATTTTTAAATGGCATATTCTTATTCTTGTGACCCACCAGTGCTTCCTGACTCACCATTTGGTCGCCCCTGACATGGAGAACTGTTGGCTGCAGACAGTCTGGCATTATAGTCTCTCATGGCATAAGGCCTAGAATTGCTCTGATGATGACTTGTGTAGATTTTGTTTTAGCCTATGGGAAAGGGCATTTATATCAGATGAATACATACAAGTAATCTAAGCAATCTAATATTCATAAATAATGCTTTGACTGGAACTGTTATTTGTCCTACTTGCACTTGTACTTTCCAGTGTACTCCCTCAAAAGAGCTGTGTCACAGCTTAATATCCAATGTCAAAGTTATTTTGGGCCCTTTTGCTAACTGCAGCACCTTTCCAGTAGTGGAACCGAGCAATGCAGAAATCTGGCCATTTGTAAATGGGGACATTAGTACGGTTGGTGAAGAATGTGCTGGTGGAAGCGTTTTGGGGCCACCAGCTGTTGCTGGAGTCCTGTCATTGACTGTCCTACATTTGACAGGGACAGAGCTACAGAGCTGTGGAGGGCAGGGCAAGCCAGGGGTTAACGATCACTACTGCTCTGACAGTGTCTCGGTGTTAACACATTTACTGGCCACTCCCCATTTAGCTTCACTGAGTGAGTTTAAAAGCTTTGCGCCTAATCATTCGCTAGCTACAGATGCTGTGGAATGTAAAGGTTGGATAAATAGGTGATTTGTAATAGTTATCCACTTTGGGGTTATGCTTTCTCATTGTGACTCCTGTGCAATGGCCAAAAACCTGAAGGAACAGACTTTCTTAAATTATTTTTTTTACAACAAAAAATGAGCTGTCACTCATGGCGTGAAAAATCTCACACTACTACAAAATATTAAAGGAATATCTTGTGATATGCATCAGATTCCTTCTCCCAGTGATGCATAAATTGTCCCCCAGTTGTGACATGTTGTCATAGTCAGTGATCGAAAGTCAGCTGTCAACTCCGAGGTATGGCCGAGCTGTAGACAAACGGAAAGGGAATGAGACTGTTAATGGGCATGTTAAACCTGTCACTGAGGAAATGGGGATGGCAGGGAGTGATATAATTCCAGCGGTGCCTGGGGGTGCTGGGTACCACATTTCTCAGTGATACACCCGGAGTTGTTTACTGTAGAAGAGAGAAGTCCAGCTGTTTTGATTCTTTCTCTCTCTGCGTCTCTCTGACACTGTCTCTCTCGCACACTCTACAGACTGTCTCTCTCTCTCCTCTTTCTGTCCAGCTGTTTGGGATACCTTAGGGTTGAAGGGAAAAACATTTCATTTTTGTCAGAACTCCTAGAGCTGGTGCATATGGTGTAGTGTAAATTACGTTCTCTACTTGAGTGGGTTTGAGGGTAATTTAGCAGATGAAAATTGATAAATATTTTTTTATCGTTCCCTAACCACTGATATTACTCATTTTAGTATACAATTTAACTGAAACTATTTTCCTGCACCATATTCCTCAGAGGCCTCATGGCCAGACACCAAATTACCCCAAAAGAGGGCACCTTTACGGCTGACATTGAAATAAGGTGGACATTAACTAGCTCCATCCCACAGGCACCAGATCTGCACTCTAGGGAGCTCACAAGTGTATAACTTTTAGATTTAATGAATACAGAAGTATGCCCTAAAATAAACCGGTGTGTGCGCTGAGAAAATAGGACTTAGTAGCGTCCTCCTCCCATTCCTCCATTCTTAGTGACCTAGATGGAAACATCAGACAGGGATAGTGATATACACTACCGGTCAAAAGTTTTAGAACCTCTACTCATTCAACGGTTTTTCTTTATTTTTACTATTTTCTACATTGTAGAATAATAGAAAATACATCACAACTATGAAATAACACGTATGCAATCATGTAGTAACCAAAAAAGTGTTAAACAGATCAAAATATATTTTTTATTTGAGATTCTTCAAATAGTCACCATTTTGCATTTGACAGCTTTGCACACTCTTGGCATTCTTTCAACCAGCTTCATGAGGTAGTCACCTGGAATGCATTTCAATGAACAGGTGTGCCTTAAGTTAATTTGTGGAATTTCTTCCTTAATGCATTTGAGCCAATCAGTTGTGTTGTGACAAGGTAGGGGGGTTTACAGAAGATATCCCTATTTGGTAAAATACCATGTCCATATTATGGCAAGAACAGCTCAAATAAGCAAAGTGTAAGATGGCGCCGGAGAAGAAGGCAGACGTTTTACATTCCCTCAGCCGATTGTTTTTTTGTTTGTTTATTTGCATTGTTTGTTATTTTTGTACTTATTTTGTACATAATGTTGCCGCTACCGTCTCTTATGACCGAAAAGATCTTCTAGACATCCAGACTGAAATTACTCACCACGGACTAGCAGAATTCGTTTTTCCTTTCACAACTCTGACGAGCCCGACGCGAAGGATATACTGCTTCCTTGGGAACCGGCCCCGATCCCTGTGATCTGCATGAAGAGGAGTTGGAGAAAGAGAGGTCGAAGGGTGGGCTGCCTTCTGAGAATTCGTAGGCGATCGAATAAACCCCCACTTCCGTCCATTCTGCTAGCAAACGTGCAATCTTTGGAGAATAAAATTGCCGAGTTACGAAGAAGATTAAACTACCAACGGGACATTTAAAACTGTAACATCTTATGCTTCACGGAGTCGTGGCTGAACAATGACAATATCAACATACAGTTGGCTGGTTATACGATGTACCGGCAGGATAGAACAGCGGCGACTGGTAAGGCAAGGGGCGGCGGACTATGTATTTTTGTAAACAACAGCTGGTCTTCGATATCTAAGGAAGTCTCGAACTATTGCTCACCTGAGACAGCCTATAGGGAGGAGGTCAGAGACCTGGCCGTGTGGTGCCAGGACAACAACCTCTCCCTCAACGTGATCAAGACAAAGGAGATGATTGTGGACTGCAAGAAAAGGAGGACCGAGCACGCACCCATTCTCATCGACGGGGCTGCAGTGGAGCAGGTTGAGAGCTTCAAGTTCCTTGGTGTTCACATCACCAACAAACTAACATGGTCTAAGCAAACCAAGACAGTCGTGAAGAGGGCACAACAAAATCTATTCCCCCTCAGGAGACCGAAAAGATTTGTCATGGGTCCTCAGATCCTGAAAAGGTTTCACAGCTGCACCATCGAGAGCATCCTGACTGGTTGCATCACTGCCTGGTATGGCAACTGCTCGGCCTCCAACCGCAAGGCACTACAGAGGGTAGTGTGTACAGCCCAGTACATCACTGGGGCCAAGCCTCCTGCCATCCAGGACCTCTATACCAGGCGGTGTCAGAGGAAGGCCCTAAAAATTGTCAGACTCCAGCTACTCTAGTCATAGACTGTTCTCTCTGCTACCGCATGGCAAGCGGTACCGGAGCGCCAAGTCTAGGTCCAAGAGGCTTCTAACCCCAAGCCATAAGACTCCTGAACATCTAGTCAAATGGCTACCCAGACTATTTGCATTGCCCCTCTCCCTCTCTTTACACCACTGCTACTCTCTGTTGTCATCTATGCATAGTCACTTTAATAACTCTACTTACATGTACATACTACCTCAACTAACCGTTGCCTCTGTATCATTGACTCTGTATCACTACACCCCTGTATATAGTCTCGCTATTGTTATTTTACTGCTGCTCTTTAATTACTTGTTACTTTTGTCTCTTATTCTTTCTGTATTTTTTTGAAACTGCATTGTTGGTTAGGGTCTCGTAAGTAAGCATTTCATTGTAATATTCACTGTTGTATTCGGCACATGTGACTAATAAAATTTGATTTGATACGACAGTCCATCATTACTTTAAGACATGAAGGTCAGTCAATATGGAACATTTCAAAAACGTTAAGTTTCAAGTGCAGTCGCAAAACCCATCAAGCGCTATGATGAAACTGGCTCTCATGAGGACCGCCACAGGAAAGGAAGACCCAGAGTTACCTCTGTTGCAGAGGATAAGTTCATTAGAGTTACCAGCCTCAGACATTGCAGCCCAAATAAATGCTTCACAGAGTTCAAGTAACAGACACATCTCAACATCATCTGTTCAGGGGAGACTGCGTGAATCAGTCCTTCATGGTCAAATTGCTTAAAAGAAGCCACTACTAATACAGATTACCTGGACTCCACCAAATTGAGGTGGTTTGGGATGAGTTGGACCGCAGAGAGAAGGAAAAGCAGCCAACAAGTGCTTAGCTTATGTGGGAACTACTTCAAGACTTATGAAAAACATTCCAGGTGATGATGGTTGAGAGAATGCCAAGAGTGTGCAAAGCTGTCATCAAGGCAAAGGGTGGCTATTTGAAAAATCTCAAATATATTATATAATAATTTTTTTTGGTTACTACATGATTCCATATGTGTTATTTCATAATTTTGATGTGTTCACTATTATTCTACAATGTAGATGTATTTTTACAATAGTAAAAATAAAGAAAAACCATTGAATGAGTAGGTGTTCAAAAACATTTGACCTTCAGTGTAGATAGAAACATCCAACAGGGTTAGTGATCTAGATGGAAACATCAGACAAGGGATATGGATCTAGATGGATACATCAGACAGGGATAGTGATATAGATGGAAACATCAGACAGGGATAGTGATATGATGAAAACATCAGACAAGGGATATGGATCTAGATGGATACATCAGACAGGGATAGTGATATAGATGGAAACATCAGACAGGGATAGTGATATGATGGGAACATCAGACAGGGATAGTGATATGATGGAAACATCAGGCAGGAACAGTGATATGAAGGAAACATCAGGCAGGAACAGTGATATGAAGGAAACATTAGGCATGAATAGTGATATGAAGGAAACATCAGGCAGGAATAGTGATATGAAGGAAACATCAGGCAGGAATAGTGATATGAAGGAAACATCAGGCAGGAATAGTGATATGAAGGAAACATCAGGCAGGAATAGTGATATGAAGGAAACATCAGGCAGGAATAGTGATATGAAGGAAACATCAGGCATGAATAGTGATTTGAAGGAAACATCAGGCAGGAATAGTGATTTGAAGGAAACATCAGGCAGGAATAGTGATATGAAGGAAACATCAGGCAGGAATAGTGATATGAAGGAAACATCAGGCAGGAATAGTGATATGAAGGAAACATCAGGCAGGAATAGTGATATGAAGGAAACATCAGGCAGGAACAGTGATATGAAGGAAACATCAGGCAGGAATAGTGATATGAAGGAAACATCAGGCAGGAATAGTGATATGAAGGAAACATCAGGCAGGAATAGTGATATGAAGGAAACATCAGGCAGGAATAGTGATATGAAGGAAACATCAGGCAGGAATAGTGATATGAAGGAAACATCAGGCAGGAATAGTGATATGAAGGAAACATCAGAGGTAATAGTGATATGAAGGAAACATCAGAGGTAATAGTGATATGAAGGAAACATCAGAGGTAATATGCTTCCACCAGTTGTTTTCCTTTTTCTTTCAGAACATTTGCCTAAACTGCAACCAAGACCGTACTCAGCGGCAAGGTAAGCTGGTCTCGTAGTTCCTACAGTATTTCATAGTTTTCCTAATGTTTAACCCAGGCGCATACTTTGCTTCTTCATTTTGTGATCCAAATCAAACAAACCTAAAATGGGTGAATGCACATTGAATGTAGTTATGTGGATGTTGGTCTGTTGTGAAGGCAAACCGATGTTCACAGTAGAGGTTCAGGTCAATAGCAGAATGTTTATCTTATGGCCGGGACGATGCCAGTATTGCAATATAAAAACACGAAGTAGACTCTTTGGTCCTTTACAAACCTGCTATATGTAAAATATGATGTGCTATAGCTTGGAAAATAAATAAATGTGACTCTGGATGACAACATAATGATGTTTTGTTTTCCAACATTAGGGCTGTTTTCCTAAAATAAGTTAAATCGGCATTGTGTTTTGTTTCCTTGCCACGAGACTAACAAGTATTCAGATTAACACACACACACACACACTAACACATAACAAACGAGAGTGGGAAACCATTACATTATCACTTACATTACTGTCCATTAGTACCATTTTAAACATGTCAACACTGGTTTCCTATGCTCATTAGTTGTGTGTGTGTGTTTGTCTGAAGCTGTGTGTTTTTATTTTTTACGGTGTGTGCGTGCTTTGGTGGGAGGACTGTAGTCGATCAGATGCAGCTGGAGCATTAGGAGGCTGCATCATTGATGCTGTGGTCAATAGAGGTCCCCAGAGACCTGCAGAATGGGAAGACTGAAAATCAGAGAGGGGGAAGAAAGATTGAGGGAGAGGGAGGAAGAGAAATCAAAATGTGTGAGAGAGCAATCCACTAGATGGAGAGGAATAAGCGAAAGAGGGAGAAAGAGGCGGATATTAAAGAAAGAGAGAGGGTACAGTTAGTGTTTGTGGATGAGAACCAAAGGCTTGTTTACTCTGTGCAATGTAGAGTATAGCATCCCCTATTTCATCTACCTATTGTAGCACATCTACAGTATCTAATGATGTATCACATTAACTTTCACACTTATTTCCATAGCCTAATGAGTGGTGCACCAACAGAACTCTTACTTCCTTGCTATGGTATACAGTCAGCCACAGCGTCTGCTAAAATGCACTTATAGTTGCTGTGAAAAAGTATTTGTCCCCTTTCTAAATTTCTCAACTTTTGCGAAATATGCAAAAATAGAGTAAATCAGAAAGGGGGCAAATACTTTATTGTTACAACAAGATTGTACACGAAAGTGAAAGACTCACCAAAAGGGGGCGGGCGAAGCAAGCGGAGCTAGGCGGGTGGAAAGGACAGGCAGAGGAGTGACTGTATGCTAGCACGATATTTCCAATCATCTTTGCTGCTAGCGATGTTTCTGTAAGTGGATGAATTGGTCTAATTTAGCATGTATGGTAAAGCCCCAACCCTTAGCTTCATCTTCCAATTTAAATGAGCTTGGGAAAAAATTAATAATGCCATTTTTATAGTTTTGTGTTCCAGCGATAAAATGCAAAAATAGAGACACGTTCTAATTGAGCGAGGCATCAAAGTGGACAACCAGCCCGGCTTCGGTTGGGTCATTATAATTCAAAACAATGCATTCTAAAATAAATCACACTCGCCTTGCTATAACCCCTCTCACTTTGCCTTCCGTTCTCTCCTCTTTCCCTCCCTCTCTCCTCCAGTTCCAGTATGAGACACCCAGGTCGGCTGCACTTTGTGTTCAACGTCATAGAGTTTCCAGCATGCACTTGGAGACCCATGGGGAGGCAGGGCCTGTGTACTGGTTGGCTCTCTGACCTCGTCGACCCCATTCTGTTGCACCCTAGGAAGGCTCAGCCCTCCAGCACCCCAGCCCTCCCTAAGGTGAGTAGAGGAGTAACCTGTGTATGTGTGCACGTGTGACACACCGTAACACTTTTTTACGTTTGACCCCAGGTCCATGTTAGTCTGCGTGAGAACTGCTCCTTCCGCCTGCCCTCTGACCTCTCAAAACCCCTCATCATGATTGGACCAGGCACCGGCGTCGCACCCTTCATTGGTTTCCTACAACAAAGGTACAGCTCTCAAAGATGGAGGATTCATACTAACCCTCCCAGGCTACTCTTCTGTTATAAGTGATGCTTGTTTGTCTGATTAGTGGAACTGGTGTGTTGTTTATGTTTTGATGACAAACTTATTGTGAAGCTTACTCTCTGAGTAAATATGTTAATCACCAGGCTGCTATAACAACCATGACGCAACAGGAAGTGTTTCAGCTTTGATGAGTGTGTCACCAAATCAAGTGTTAACTGTGATGTCGAGTGGTAGTTAATCAAGGTTTTGCATTAATTTTTATTTTATTTTTATTTCACCTTTATTTAACCAGGTAGGCTAGTTGAGAACAAGTTCTCATTTGCAACTGCGACCTGGCCAAGATAAAGCATAGCAGTGTGAACAGACAACACAGAGTTACACATGGAGTAAACAATAAACAAGTCAATAACATGGTAGAAAAAAAGAGAATCTATATACAATGTGTGCAAAAGGCATGAGGTAGGCAATAAATCGAATAATTACAATTTAGCAGATTAACACTGGAGTGATAAATCATCAGATGATCATGTGCAAGAAGAGATACTGGTACTGGTGTGCAAAAGAGCAGAAAAGTAAATAAATAAAAGCAGTATGGGGGGTGAGGTAGGTAAATTGGGTGGGTAGTTTACAGATGGACTATGTACAGCTGCAGCGATCGGTTAGCTGCTCGGATAGCAGATTTTTAAAGTTGTTGAGGGAGATAAAAGTCTCCAACTTCAGAGATTTTTGCAATTCGTTCCAGTCGCAGGCAGCAGAGAACTGGAAGGAAAGGCGTCCAAATGAGGTTTTAGCTTTAGGGATGATCAGTGAGATACACCTGCTGGAGCGCGTGCTGCGGGTGGGTGTAGCCATCGTGACCAGTGAACTGAGATAAGGCGGCACTTTACCTAGCATAGCCTTGTAGATGACCTGGAGCCAGTGGGTCTGACGACGAACATGTAGCGAGGGCCAGCCGACTAGGGCATACAGGTCGCAGTGGTGGGTCGTATAAGGTGCTTTAGTAACAAAACGAATGGCACTGTGATAAACTGCATCCAGTTTGCTGAGTAGAGTGTTGGAAGCTATTTTGTAGATGACATCGCCGAAGTCGAGGATCGGCAGGATAGTCAGTTTTACTAGGGTAAGTTTGGCGGCGTGAGTGAAGGAGGCTTTGTTGCGGAATAGAAAGCCGATTCTTGATTTGATTTTGGATTGGAGATGTTTGATATGAGTCTGGAAGGAGAGTTTGCAGTCTAGCCAGACACCTAGGTACTTATAGATGTCCACATATTCTAGGTCGGAACCGTCCAGGGTGGTGATGCTAGTCGGGCGTGCGGGTGCAGGCAGCGAACGGTTGAAAAGCATGCATTTGGTTTTACTAGCGTTTAAGAGCAGTTGGAGGCCACGGAAGGAGTGTTGTATGGCATTGAAGCTCGTTTGGAGGTTAGATAGCACAGTGTCCAAGGAAGGGCCGGAAGTATATAGAATGGTGTCGTCTGCGTAGAGGTGGATCAGGGAATCGCCCGCAGCAAGAGCAACATCATTGATGTATACAGAGAAAAGAGTCGGCCCGAGAATTGAACCCTGTGGTACCCCCATAGAGACTGCCAGAGGACCGGACAACATGCCCTCCGATTTGACACACTGAACTCTGTCTGCAAAGTAGTTGGTGAACCAGGCAAGGCAGTCATTAGAAAAACCGAGGCTACTGAGTCTGCCGATAAGAATATGGTGATTGACAGAGTCGAAAGCCTTGGCCAGGTCGATGAAGACGGCTGCACAGTAATGTCTTTTATCGATGGCGGTTATGATGTCGTTTAGTACCTTGAGCGTGGCTGAGGTGCACCCGTGACCGGCTCGGAAACCGGATTGCACAGCGGAGAAGGTACGGTGGGATTCGAGATGGTCAGTGATCTGTTTGTTGACTTGGCTTTCGAAGACCTTAGATAGGCAGGGCAGGATGGATATAGGTCTGTAACAGTTTGGGTCCAGGGTGTCTCCCCCTTTGAAGAGGGGGATGACCGCGGCAGCTTTCCAATCCTTGGGGATCTCAGATGATACGAAGGAGAGGTTGAACAGGCTGGTAATAGGGGGTGCGACAATGGCGGCGGACAGTTTCAGAAATAGGGGGTCCAGATTGTCAAGCCCAGCTGATTTGTATGGGTCCAGGTTTTCCAGCTCTTTCAGAACATCTGCTATCTGGATTTGGGTAAAGGAGAAGCTGGGGAGGCTTGGGCGAGTAGCAGCGGGGGGGGGCGGGGCTGTTGGCCAAGGTTGGAGTCGCCAGGAAGAAGGCATGGCCAGCCATTGAGAAATGCTTGTTGAAGTCTTCGATTATCACGGATTTATCGGTGGTGACCGTGTTACCTAGCCTCAGTGCAGTGGGCAGCTGGGAGGAGGTGCTCTTGTTCTCCATGGACTTTACAGTATCCCAGAACTTTTTGGAGTTAGAGCTACAGGATGCGAATTTCTGCTTGAAAAAGCTGGCCTTTGCTTTCCTGACTGACTGCGTGTATTGGTTCCTGACTTCCCTGAACAGTTGCATATCGCGGGGGCTCTTCGATGCTATTGCAGTTCGCCACAGGATGTTTTTGTGCTGGTCGAGGGCAGTCAGGTCTGGAGTGAACCAAGGGCTATATCTGTTCTTGGTTCTGCATTTTTTGAACGGAGCATGCTTGTCTAATATGGTGAGGAAGTAACATTTAAAGAATGACCAGGCATCCTCAACTGACGGGATGAGGTCAATATCCTTCCAGGGTACCCGGGCCAGGTCGATTAGAAAGGCCTGCTCGCAGAAGTGTTTTAGGGAGCGTTTGACAGTGATGAGGGGTGGTCGTTTGACCGCAGACCCGTGGCGGATACAGACAATGAGGCAGTGATCGCTGAGATCTTGATTGAAGACAGCAGAGGTGTATTTGGAGGGCAGGTTGGTCAGGATAATGTCTATTAGGGTGCCCATGTTTACGGATTTAGGGTTGTACCTGGTGGGTTCCTTGATGATTTGTGTGAGATTGAGGGCATCAAGCTTGGATTGTAGGACTGCCGGGGTGTTAAGCATATCCCAGTTTAGGTCACCTAACAGAACAAACTCTGAAGCTAGATGGGGAGCGATCAATTCACAGATGGTGTCCAGGGCACAGCTGGGAGCTGAGGGGGGTCGGTAGCAGGCGGCAACAGTGAGAGACTTATTTCTGGAGAGATTAATTTTTAAAATTAGAAGTTCGAACTGTTTGGGCATAGACCTGGAAAGTATGACAGAACTTTGCAGGCTATCTCTGCAGTAGATTGCAACTCCTCCCCCTTTGGCAGTTCTATCTTGACGGAAAGTGTTATAGTTGGGTATGGAAATCTCAGAATTTTTGGTGGCCTTCCTAAGCCAGGATTCGGACACGGCAAGGACATCAGGATTGGCAGAGTGTGCTAAAGCGGTGAGTAAGGCAAACTTAGGGAGGAGGCTTCTGATGTTGACATGCATGAGGCCAAGGCTTTTTCGATCGCAGAAGTCAACAAATGAGGGTGACTGGGGACATGCAGGGCCTGGGTTTACCTCCACATCACCCGAGGAACAGAGGAGTAGTAGGATGAGGGTGCGGCTAAAGGCTATCAAAACTGGTCGCCTAGAGCGTTGGGGACAAAGAATAAAAGGAGCAGATTTATGGGCGTGGTAGAATAGATTCTGGGCATAATGTGCAGACAGGGGTATGGAGGGGCGCGGGTACAGCGGAGGCAAGCCCAGGCACTGGGTGATGATAAGAGAGGTTGTATCTCTGGACATGCTGGTCTCAATGGGTGAGGTCACCGCATGTGTGGGGGGTGGGACAAAGGGGGTATCAGAGGTACGGAGAGTGGAACTACAGGGTCCATTGCAAACCAAAACAATGACAATGAAAACTAGCCTGAACAACAGTATGCAAGGCATATTGATATTTGAGAGAGACATACAATAAGGCATAAAGTGATTGCAGGTCTTGATTGGGAGAGCTAGCTAAAACAACAGGTAAGATAACAGCAGCAATAACAGGGTGCTAGTCTGACACAGCAACAACAGGTAAAAATGGCGATGACTAGGCAGAGAGGGTCGGATTAACTACACACAGATCCTGAGTTAAAGCACAGAGCCGACAGATAAGACACAAATAAACAGAATGGAGTACCGTGAATTAATGGACAGTCAAGCATGCATCAGCTATGTAGCCAAGTGATCATAGTGTCCAGGGGGCAGCCGTAGATGGAGCAGAGGAGGCCTCCGCTAAGCTAGCACGCGGCGTGTAAAGTTAGTAGCCCGGGGGGTGGTCTGCTCAGACGGAGGGGGTCTGCTCAGACGTGGTTGTGTCGACAGAGAATCCAAGCCAGATGGCGATGGCGAAAGAGAGGTTGTGAATTGTAGAATAGTGTTTGCTAACTGGTGCTAGCTTCGTGGCAGTGGCAGTGGCACTAGCTCTTCAGCTAGCCGGCAGATGGGCCTAGCTCGAGGCTAGCTCAAGGCTAACTGGTGCTTGCTTCGGGACAGAGGTGTTAGCCAGTAGTAGCCACTCGGTTGCAGCTAGCTAGCTGTGATGATACGGTGTAATTGTCCAGAGCTTGCGTCAGGAATCCGGTGATGTGGTAGAGAAAAAGCAGTCCTATATGCTCTGGGTTGATATCGCGCTTGCAGCTAGCCGGCAGATGGGCCTAGCTCGAGGCTAGCTCAAGGCTAACTGGTGCTTGCTTCGGGACAGAGGTGTTAGCCAGTAGTAGCCACTCGGTTGCAGCTAGCTAGCTGTGATGATACGGTGTAATTGTCCAGAGCTTGCGTCAGGAATCCGGTGATGTGGTAGAGAAAAAGCATTCCTATATGCTCTGGGTTGATATCGCGCTGCAGCTAGCCGGCAGATGGGCCTAGCTCGAGGCTAGCTCAAGGCTAACTGGTGCTTGCTTCGGGACAGAGGTGTTAGCCAGTAGTAGCCACTCGGTTGCAGCTAGCTAGCTGTGATAATACGGTGTAATTGTCCAGAGCTTGCGTCAGGAATCCAGTGATGTGGTAGAGAAAAAGCAGTCCTATATGCTCTGGGTTGATATCGCGCTTGCAGACTGGCAGGTATCGGCCCGGTATTGAAGCTGGCTGTGTCCGAGTTAAGGGCGAAGACCGCAGCAGTGGCTAACTGACTACTAGCTAGTAGCTAGTTATCTGGCTAGCTTCTGATTGTGGTTACGGTTCTAAAGTATATAAAAAATAGCAGGTCCGTACCACATTGGGTGAGGCGGAATGTAGGAATGTATATTCAGTTCCTAGATGGAAAGTGAAATTAAAATAAATACGAAATGTATACGAAAAATACGAATACTATTTACACGGGACAAGACAGGACAAAGACACATCCGACTGCTACGCCATCTTGGATTCTTGGATCAGTAATCTCCATAATCATTTACAATAGATCCCATCAAAGATTCCCCACACTCTCTTTCCAAAATGTCTTGGATGGTGGTTTAATGGTGGTAGTAATATTGCAGACATGGCTGTGATTAACACTTCTACTTCACTTAAACTACCTGTAGGAGGAAATTGCCTGGCCTCTAAATGCTGATCGAAGGTCAGCTTTGCATTCTACCCCTAAAGGTTAAGGTCAGGATTTGGAGAAGGTAAGCTGATCCTAGATCTGTGCCTAAGGGCAACATCCCACTGAGGTAATAAGTCAAGCCATTCCAGAGCTGCAGTTTGTCTGTCTGGTGTTTATGACTCTAATGAACAGTTATGGGTCAAACTGGCCGATGGAGACGTATTGATTTGAATGTAGAGAGACCAGTAGACCGTCTGTGTGTCATTAATGTAAATCATAGCTGGTGATTACTGTGGAGGTGTAAAAGCAATATTGACCTGTGTGCGAGTGTGTGAACGTGTGTACATCTGTGTGTGTGCGCGCACACGCGTGTGCCTTGTAAAAGACCAGCTGTTAACAATGATGGAATACATAAATAATGGCTTGTAAAAGGTGCTGCTTGGTGTAATTTGACAAGATTAACTTTGTGAGTCATTTGTGGTAGCTAAGCCTACTAACATCATCTTACACCTAGGGCTGTTGCCTTGACTGTATTACCGCCACACCGGCAGTCACTGCAGTAAAATTCCACATGATCGTTGAGTCACGGTAACCTCCTAGTATGCACTCTGGACATGTGTTGTTAGTACCCAACTCACTAACGACCATCAGGTCCTAATGGCCTGGTATTCAGGGTTATACTGTCCTTCCATCAGGTCCTAATGGCCTGGTACTCAGGGCTCTGTTGTCCATCTAACAGCAATGCAAATGCAATGGAAAATCACATCAAACACTTATCATCAAAACAGTATCATCCTTTTAAAACTCACTTCACTGTGATTGATCAATTTGAAAAAAGAAGTTCAACAACAGGTTGAAACTGAGTGGAAAACATGGTCGTTGTGGATGTTGTTTCAAAGCTTAACACAATGAAATGGGCAGGGCTTTCTAAGGTGATGATTCATTCAAAACACCCACACCCATATGCATATTAGAGTTTATGCATATGCATAGGCCTATGCTGGTTCATTGATTGTG
This sequence comes from Salvelinus alpinus, assembly GCF_045679555.1. NCBI lineage: Eukaryota > Metazoa > Chordata > Actinopteri > Salmoniformes > Salmonidae > Salvelinus > Salvelinus alpinus. The sequence continues at coordinate 70,098,506 of NC_092093.1, forward strand.
CGGGATGGCTAAGCCTACACTTAGTGTATTTGATTTTGAATAGCCTAGTAATGGGGGATTTAAAAATATATATTTTCATAATTAATAGGCTGACACATGACCTTTTAGCTACATAATATCTCACCACCATGTGTTTCCATCTCCTCTCTCTCCTTAATACAGAAAGAGGGAATGTCAACAGTTGAATGAAATAGGTTTAGTTGTGAATACATGTTACTATTGATGTTCCCAAACAGATTTCACTAGGTTTTCCAAATTAAGCACTGGCTAAATGCCACAACAGGGCTGGAGATAATCGGAATAGCCTGAAAAACGAACCAGCGGGTATGCGGCCTCCTTTCACTATTCGAGTGCATATGGATGACGTGTCTTTTTCCCCCCTGCCCCTGTTCTTGCCCGTATGATAATGGACAATTCTAAATCGAAACTAATTTGACATATTAGTAAAGACAAGATTAAATTGAGAATAGTGAAAATATGATACCCTTCCTAGAGGAGAGAACAGCGTGTGCAGTCTAAGGCATGGAACGCAAGCTTTTTTTGCTATTTTATCAAATCATCAATAGCCTATAGACGCATCATGCAGCCCATATATGTTTAGATTTCTAAGACATTCTAAGGTTTATGTCATTCACAACTAAAGTTGCCAAATAACTCTAAATCTAGCATATAGGACCTGTTTCAAATGGTCACTTTTACGCTCAACATAGCCACTTCATATTTGCACTCGCTCCGGAATGGGAAAAATATCATTTCTATTTTATTCAGTTAAGTTCAATTGTCGTAGTCTTACTATAAAATCATATAATGGCACGGGACTTATAAGCGTATCTTGTCTGCTAAATGAACAAGCCTACAGCTTACACAAAATGTCATGACCCCCATAGATCTACTTACACCAACATCCTACTAACATCTTACACCATGTTATTAGGACTCTGTCTAAATAAAGTTATATCCGGTTTGATTCTTTTTATACACCTAGAATACCCAGTATCACTCGTCATTGTGACAGTACGAATAAAGTTGTTTCCATATTGAAACACTTTGCTGGCCTGAATGTTTCATCCAGACTGTTCTTTTATACCTCAATGATTCAGACAGTGACTTGACAGCTCCTGACAACTCAGCTGTTTACCAGTCAACTCCAGTTGTCTTGTTTCTCTGATGTCTTCTGACGTGACACTGTTTGGTATTCACTGGCGTGTGTGTGTGGCAGTATTCTGAGGTGATGCTGTTTGGTGGTTAATCATGTGTGTGTGTGGGTGTATTAAGGTGACGCTGTGTTGGTGGTTAATGGCTGGTGTGTTTGTGTTGGGACTGCATTGTGATGAATGTTCTAGAAGGTGACTGATGTTTCTCAGTGGGGAGAGCTGTCTGTTGTCTGCACCTGCAGGACACCACCTCCACAGGACTGATGAATGTCTAACACCTACCATGACACGGTCACATGCCACCCGCCAACTACGCCAACGTGTGTGTGGTTGATGAATGACTTATGTTGCTAGTCCGACTACCCCAAATGTCAAGGTCGTGATAGGGAGTGTTCTCTCATACAACGTTCAGTGACATCACTTCCTGCTGTTCAGTGCATTAGTTCACGTTAAAGCTTTTCCATTAACTTGTCACCAACTAAAGAAATCAATGTTTCTTGGCACATCCCAGGCTTTAGCCTTGACCAAGAAGAAGCTAGCAATGTCCCACCTGGAGAAAAGATGCTCTCCAGTGTGTGTTTCTCTATTTTTCTTAGTAGGCTTCTTTAGTGTAGTATGGGACTGCAAATTCAATGTTGGTTTTGTGTGGAATGTCATTGTTTATTTACTGAACCCTTATTGTACCAGGTAAGTTGAGCGAGAACACATCATTTACACCAACGACCTGGTGAATAGTTACAGGGGAGAGGAGGGAGGATGAATGAGCCAATATGGAATGATTAGGTGGCTATGATGGTATGAGGAACAGATAGGGAATTTAGCCAGGACACCAGGGTTAACACCCCTACTCTTACGATAAGTGCCTTGGGATCTTTAGTGCCCACAGAGAGTCAGGACATCCATTCCGTTTAACTTTCCGTCTGAAAGACGGCAACCTACACAGGGCAATGTCCCCAATCACTGCCCTGGGGCATTGGGATCTTTTTTAGACTAGAGGAAAGAGTGCCTTCTACTGGCCCTCCAACAGCATTTCCAGCAGCATCTGGTCTCATCCATGGACCGATCAGGATCAATCCTGCTTAACTTCAGAGTCAAGCCATCATGGGCATGGAATCTTACATTAAGCGTCCTCTTACATGTGAAAGGTTTTCCAGACTACATAGCTATCAAGTTACATGATGTACCTTCTTTCAAACCTGATTGATATAACTGGGACATTCCACTCTAGCATTCTGAAAATGTTTAATGTCTACAATAACACCAATCAGTAACATACATGGTAGTGATGGTACATAGCAACCTTCAGTAAGCCCTGATGATTTGCTGTAGAAAGGCAGCTTCTCGCCTCTTAAGTGCAGTCTGACAGCGCTTTTCTCTCCTTTGTGCTCCTCCATAGACAGTCCTTTTCTCTATATAAAGCTTTTCACTGCTGGAAGGCGAGGAAGACGCTGGGGCAAACCGATCTTTCAGTGTACCTGTCTCTCTTCTCTCTCTTTTATTTTCTCTCCCTCGTCTCTTCATGCCCCCCACCCCCCCTCTGTCTGTCTTGCTCTCTTTCTCTAGTAGTCTGCTTGTCTTTCTCCTCTCTCTCTCCTTCACTCTTTCTCCTTCTTCACCTCTATGTCCCCTGCCATAGTTCTGGCAGATTGTAAAACCTGTCACGAGGAAAGCTTTGTACAGTACCCGAATTAAGATTCCAAACAAGGCGTTTACCCCAGATGCTGTGCTTTGATAAGAGATAACAACGTTCATTTTGACAGCAGGATGCTTTATCACCAACAAAACCTGAAGGTGCCTCCTTTTAAGCAACAAAAACATCATGGGGACACTTCAATTTTTCCTCTTTTCTCCGTCGCTCCCGCTCCCCTCCCCCTTCCCTCATTCTGTCTGCTTCTGTCAATCAATGGATGTTTTGAAAAGTACTTTGTGCCACTTTGTAACCACGGAAGCAAAAGAGAGAGCGAGCGGTTGAAGGGTCATAACTGTCTCAGTGGGATCTGGAGACCTCCGGCTGTCTGATATTGATTAGCCATGTCTGAGCTTAAGGATGAGTAATGGAGCAGGATGACCTTACCTGAGGATCAGGCTGGGTTGTTACAAATCTTAAACAGTCAGGGTAGCATGCTGTTTTCATTCATCAGTGCAACAAGAGGTATGATTGACATTATTAATTGAGGTTGTTCATCAGACGACAGGTAGAGTTTTTGTTATTGTAAACTGCTCTCCATAGGTTTGCCATATTCAGTTGAATGCATTGAAAATAGGGCATGTTAAACATCAGTAATCATAGCTCAGTGGCACTTCCTGGAATCATCGCGTACAGGCACATTTTATCACAGTCTCTTAAATCTCTCACAACACCATCTTACGCTGAGCATCAAACCCCATTGAACATGAAAAATTGCAGAGGAGACCTTGCTCCTGCTGAATCAGTTTCCCCTGCTTCCTGTTCATCTGAAAGGCAACTACCTTATTTGAACCCAAAATGGAGTATCTGGCTGTAATATTGTGATGCTGCATCCCTCGGGGCCTGTGTTCTGGGCAGAGATGTGATAGAATTGGAGGCCATGTTTTTCCTATTGATTTTGCTCCTTGTGTGGAGGGGTGAGTGAGGCTAGGCCTAGAGGGAAGAGAAGACGAGCCCAGTTAAATTAGTTTACTGACTTTTACTCAGGAATTGCAGATTGACAATAGTGGATGATGTCACTTGTTTGGTCTGCTTACCCAAGGGAAGCTTCATGAGACTTATTGGAATGCTCAGAATCGGAGCATTCAGAAACCTTGTCCAGTCAAGGTTCTCCACATCTCCAAATCAAATTTTATTGGTTACATACACATGGTTAGCAGATGTTAATGCGAGTGTAGCGAAATGCTTGTGCTTCTAGTTCCGACCGTGCAGTAATATCTAACAAGTAATCTAACAATCACAACAACTACCTTATACACACAAGTGTAAAGGAATGAATAAGAATGTCTACATATAAATATATGGATGAGCGATGGCCGTGCAGCATAGGCAGTAGATGGTATAGAGTACAGTATATACATATGAGAGGAATAATGTATCGTATGTAAACATTATATAAAGTGGCATTGTTTAAAGTGACTAGTGATGCATGTATTACATCCAATTTTTTATTATTAAAGTGGCTTGAGATTTGAGTCAGTATGTTGGCAGTTAGTGATGGCTGTTTAACAGTCTGAAAAACAGCTTCTCAAGGCCATCAGTCTCTCGGTCCCAGCTTTGATGCACCTGTACTGACCTCGCCTTCTGGATGATAGTGGGGTGAACAAATCAAATTTTATTTGTCACATACACATGGTTAGCAGATGTTAATGCGAGTGTAGCGAAATGCTTGTGCTTCTAGTTCCGACAATGCAGTAATAACCAACAAGTAATCTAACCTAACAATTCCACAACTACTACCTTATACACACAAGTGTAAAGGGATAAAGAATATGTACATAAAGATATATGAATGAGTGATGGTACAGAACGGCATAGGCAAGATGCAGTAGATGGTATACAGTACAGTATATACATATGAGATGAGTAATGTAGGGTATGTAAACATAAAGTGGCATAGTTTAAAGTGGCTAGTGATACATGTATTACATAAAGATGGCAAGATGCAGTAGATGATATAGAGTACAGTATATACATATACATATGAGATGAGTAATGTAGGGTATGTAAACATTATATTAAGTGGCATTGTTTAAAGTGGCTAGTGGTACATTTTTACATAATTTCCTGCTTTGATGCACCTGTACTGACCTCGCCTTCTGGATGATAGCGGGGTGAACAGGCAGTGGCTTGGGTGGTTGTTGTCCTTGATGATCTTTATGGCCTTCCTGTGACATCGGGTGGTGTAGGTGTCCTGGAGGGCAGGTAGTTTGCCCCCGGTGATGCGTTGTGCAGACCTCACTACCCTCTGGAGAGCCTTACTCTCCAGAGTAAGGTTGTGGGCGGAGCAGTTGCCGTACCAGGCGGTGATACAGCCCGACAGGATGCTCTCGATTGTGCATCTGTAGAAGTTTGTGAGTGCTTTTGGTGACAAGCCGAATTTCTTCAGCCTCCTGAGGTTGAAGAGGCGCTGCTGCGCCTTCTTCACAACGCTGTCTGTGTGGGTGGACCAATTCAGTTTGTCCGTGATGTGTACACCGAGGAACTTAAAACTTTCCACCTTCTCCACTACTGTCCTGTCGATGTGGATAGGGGGGTGCTCCCTCTGCTGTTTCCTGAAGTCCACAATCATCTCCTTTGTTTTGTTGACGTTGAGTGTGAGGTTATTTTCCTGACACCACACTCCGAGGGCCCTCACCTCCTCCCTGTAGGCCGTCTCGTCGTTGTTGGTAATCAAGCCTACCACTGTAGTGTCATCCGCAAACTTGATGATTGAGTTGGAGGCGTGCATGGCCATGCAGTCGTGGGTGAACAGGGAGTACAGGAGAGGGCTCAGAACGCACCCTTGTGGGGCCCCAGTGTTGAGGATCAGCGGGGTGGAGATGTTTCCTACCCTCACCACCTGGGGGCGGCCCGTCAGAAAGTCCAGGACCCAGTTGCACAGGGCGGGGTTGAGACCCAGGGTCTCGAGCTTAATGATGAGTTTGGAGGGTACTATGGTGTTAAATGCTGAGCTGTCGTCAATGAACAGCATTTTTACATAGGTATTCCTCTTGTCCAGATGGGTTAGGGCAGTGTGCAGTGTGATTGCGATTGCGTTGTCTGTGGACCTATTGGGGCGGTAAGCAAATTGGAGTGGGTCTAGGGTGTCAGGTAGGATGGAGGTGATATGATCCTTGACTAGTCTCTCTAAGCACTTCATGATGACGGAAGTAAGTGCTACGATAGTCGTTTAGCTCAGTTACCTTAGCTTTCTTGGGAACAGGAACAGTGGTGGCCCTCTTGAAGCATGTGGGAACAGCGGACTGGGATAACGATTGATTGAATATGTCCGTAAACACACCGGCCAGCTGGTCTGCGCATGCTCTGAGGACGCGGCTAGGGATGCCGTCTGGGCCGGCAGCCTTGAGAGGGTTAACACCTTGAAATGTTTTACTCACGTCGGCCACGGCTGTATGTTACTCACGTCGGTTCTTCCCGGCTGTATGTAATAAGATTTAAGATTTAAGATAACAATATAAGAAATAATGCATAAAACAAACAATACTGCATAGTTTCCTAAGAACGCGAAGCGACCATCTCTGTCGGCGCCATCGGCACATTGTGAAAATTCCCTCTTGAACCAGACTCAGGAGTCCGAATGCTATGACAGAGAAAAGGCCTATGTCATATCCAGGGGTCTTGTGAAAAGCTATCGACTGTACTTTGCTTGTGAATTACCAGTCCTTTTCCTACAAAACATTGTCATCGTCATCCAGAGCGAGTTTCAATTCACACCGCTTTAGGAAATGAGAAATGTGATGTCAGTCAGTCCCCTCACAATGACTCATTCTGTGGATGTGAATAGGTTAGGTCTTAAACCCAGGAAGTAACATCTTATCCTTGAGGGCCTCTGACTACTGCAACTCTCCACAAAGAGATGAGAACTCCATCCATCCTTCTTCCAGCTTTTCTTCTCTAGTCCTTTCTGAATAGTTGTTCTCTTGTCACCTCTCTCTCTGCCCAGATGGGGCATGGTGATGGCGCTTGACCTTTTTAGATGGCCAGATGACTGATGCGTTAGTAAAGGTTTGTGTGTGTGTGTGTGTGTGTGTGTGTGTGTGTGTGTGTGTGTGTGTGTGTGTGTGTGTGTGTGTGTGTGTGTGTGTGTGTGTGTGTGTGTGTGTGTGTGTGTGTGTGTGTGTGTGTGTGTGTGTGTGTGTGTGATCAGTAGAGAGCTGTCACCCCCCCACAGCAGGTGTGCAGTGTAGATAGCATCACACCGCCTCAGTGTTTTGTGTCTTTGTGCCAACTCGGTGCAAAGGATTCTGGAAGCCCTGCCAGACTCGTTGGCCACAGGAGTAATCACTTTTATAGAAGCGGGGCATATGTGCAGGGGGGAGATTTAGACACACACATCAGTTTTTTCCATTCGCGCCGGCCGTCGGCTAATCAGATGGTTACAATCATTTTCAGACTGTTACTTTTTCCACCTCATATTAGCTAGGCTTCCTTTCATTTAAAAGTTTCAATTCGCTAGTCCATAGTGCCCTCTCCCGCTAGAATGAACTATATGCATCTTCTAGCGATCTATTGATAGGATAGGCTGCCTGTCAGTCACAAAGCAAGCGGTGATAGGGGAACACAGTCTGCTGCAGTCCAAAAAATGTACACGGAAGAGAGAGAAAGCATGATGCTCGTGAATGTCCCATATAATGTAAGTGGTAATGATGAGTCGTAATCCACGACTTAGCCTAATTATTGTTTTCTGGCACATTCATTTATTTTCTTTTGCGTGTTTCACGTAGCCAGCCACATGAAGTCATGGCGCATAGTAGGCTATTTTACTGTGCTTTGACAGCTAAACAGTAAGTTGACTAGTTCATAAAAGGTGTCGAACTGACTACACAAAGTCGATCTCCTATATCCCTTTCACGGCCGGACTACTGCATTTGGGTCCCTGAGACACCAACTTCCAGGGGGCCTACAACTAAAAAAATAAGCAACAATTGGTTAGGGACCCCCTGGAGGTCGAGAGCCCCGGGGTACGTGCCTTGTCTGCCTGTTCGGTAATCCGGCCCTGATCGCTTTGCCATTCATAAATCATGCAACTTGCTTATATGTCTATTATATCTTATCGGGACAAGTAAACCAAAGGATTTCCTCTTAAAAGAATAATGTGCAAATATTGTACAATCCAGGTGTACAAAGCTCTTAAGAGACTTACCCAGAACAACTCACAGCTGAAATCACTGCCAAAGGTAATTTTAACATGTATTGACTTGGGTGAGAATAGTTATCTAAATGAGTGTCTGTATTTCATTTTCAATACATTTGCAAACATTTCTAAAAACATGTTTTCACTTTGTCATTATGGGGTACTGTGTGTAGATTGATGAGAAACATATTGATGTAATCCATGTTGAATTCAGGCTCTAACACAACCATGTGGAGTAAGTCAAGGGGTATGAATACTTTCTGAAGGCCCTGTATAATCAAGCTGTTTATCAGTCTCTCTGTGACCGCCGATAACTTGGGAACGACGTTCATTGCAAATACAAAGTTACCAATGTCTTTGCATTTGAAGCGAAGGATCAACATAAAATAAAAACCGAGATGACTGCATAAAAATATGAATACAGTACGCCCATAGGCTACATAGGCCTATATATTTCAAATATATTGTAATACATGTTCTATTTGTAGGCTCAATATATTTCATGATGTGTAACAACGTGCGCATTCATGTGCCAAATAAATCTGTGATTGAGTGCATTATTATAGGTTATAATTATAATGTTAGGGTAAGATTTGAATGGAGAAATCTGGTCAGAGAGCAGCGCAGTATCCATGTTGACACATGCTTTCTGCGTGGTGTTTAGGGAAACACATGTTACATCTTCTACTGTTGTAGGAAAGCTGCATTGTTAAACACTCGTGAACCTTTCATCGCTATCGGGAAACAAGGCCCTGAGCATATAGGCCTTGACCTAGACGATATCCAAAACATCTAACAATAAACTGAATTCATACATTTTCATTAATTTTAAATTGTAAAGTCATGTCGTCCTACACAATACTACAACAAATTGTTCCAATCTGTGAGGTAAACTCAATAAAGGATTCAATAATTTCACTGTGTTTTGGATGGAATCAAGCCATTTTGACACCAAAATCGAGCTCCTTAGGCAGAAAATATAGTCACCTGGCTGGCAATTTTTTTTTTGTATTTGGCTGGATACTCTATGTACTATTGGATAACATTGACACATACGGACGCCGGCCTACTCAAGTTCGTGTTGTCATTTTCATGCGTTGTGGAGTGTGATCCATCTTTTTTTCAGCGTGTACTTTTCGTGTCCCCTCTGTACTGTGTCATTCCCATCCATGCATTAGGTAATTGTGGCACTCTACTCTATTGGTGTTGTAGAGAGATAGATACAGCAGAGTCACTGCTCCATTTCACCTCTGTTGTGAGCAAGGACTGTCCCGTCTTCTCTCTCTGTGTTTTTATTGATTGGGCTTTGAGCTCTCTTGTGTATTTATTTATTTTCTCCTTTTTTGTCTTTCAGGGAGAAGGAGAGGGAGGAAAACCCGGAGGCGGAGTTTGGTGAGACCTGGCTGTTCTTCGGTTGTCGCCAGAGAGATCGAGACTTCCTGTTTAGGTGAGTGTCATTCTGACAAACGTTGGGTCTTTCCCAAATGGCACCCTATTCCCTATGGGCGCTGGTCAAAAGTAGTGCACTATATAAGGAGTGTGATCCCATTTCGGACGCACCCATGCATCCCCAAAGTCTAGCTTGGTGACCTTGGACTTTTCCTACAATCAGAGTGCAGATCATCATGTAAACAAACTGTCTGAGTGAGGCTGTTCTGTGACAGCGTGGTTCCATGGAACGTGTCACTTCCTCTGTGTCCTTGACGGCTGTGGCATGATAGAGAAGGCAGTGAGATTGGACCTTGAAGGACAAGACTTTAAACTTCATATGACAGGATTATGGTCTGGCTGCCACATAGGACCACAGAGACACAGTATGTCTCACTAGAACTACACTGTATGGCAGGGATAGGCAACTAGATTCACCCTCGGAACGATTTTTGTCGGAGCGGATGGTCGGGGGGCCCGGACATAATTAGAATAATTTGTACATTGCGAATTAACCAACTAAGCCCAATAAGAGATTGTATTTTCAAATCATACCTTGATTACATCGAGACACTATCGTTTATGTCTCTTTTTTTATTTGTGGGAATACTTTTCAACAGATTTCCTAAATTAATTAAACAGTTTTTTTGCTGAATTTTTTACAGTCTTTTTTTTTACCCAAAACTAAAATCCCCCACAAATAAATATGTACACTGCTCAAAAAAATTAAGGGAACACTAAAATAACACATCCTAGATCTGAATGAATGAAACATTCTTATTAAATACTTTTTTCTATACATAGTTGTGTGCTGACTACAAAATCACACAAATTATCAATGGAAATCAAATTTATCAACCCATGGAGGTCTGGATTTGGAGTCACACTCAAAATTAAAGTGGAAAACCACACTACAGGCTGATCCAACTTTGATGTAATGTCCTTAAAACAAGTCAAAATGAGGCTCAGTAGTGTGTGTTGCCTCCACGTGCCTGTATGACCTCCCTACAACGCCTGGGCATGCTCCTGATGAGGTGGGGGATGGTCTCCTGAGGGATCTCCTCCTAGACCTGGACTAAAGCATCCGCCAACTCCTGGACAGTCTGTGGTGCAACGTGGCGTTGGTGGATGGAGCGAGACATGTTGTCCCAGATGTGCTCAATTGGATTCAGGTCTGGGGAACGGGCGGGCCAGTCCATAGCATCAATGCCTTCCTCTTGCAGGAACTGCTGACACACTCCAGCCACATGAGGTCTAGCATTGTCTTGCATTAGAAAGAACCCAGGGCCAACCGCACCAGCATATGGTCTCACAAGGGGTCTGAGGATCTCATCTCGGTACCTAATGGCAGTCAGGCTACCTCTGGCGAGCACATGGAGGGCTGTGCGGCCCCCCAAAGAAATGCCACCCCACACCATGACTGACCCACCGCAAAACCGGTCATGCTGGAGGATGTTGCAGGCAGCAGAACGTTCTCCACGGCGTCTCCAGACTCTGTCACGTCTGTCACATGTGCGTGTGAACCTGCTTTCATCTGTGAAGAGCACAGGGCGCCAGTGGCGAATTTGCCGATCTTGCTGTTCTCTGGCAAATGCCAAACGTCCTGCACGGTGTTGGGCTGTAAGCACAACCCCCACCTGTGGACGTCGGGCCCTCATACCACCCTCATGGAGTCTGTTTCTGACCGTTTGAGCAGACACATGCACATTTGTGGCCTGCTGGAGGTCATTTTGCAGGGCTCTGGCAGTGCTCCTCCTAATCCTCCTTGCACAAAGGCGGAGGTAGCGGTCCTGCTGCTGGGTTGTTGCCCTCCTACGGCCTCCTCCACGTCTCCTGATGTACTGGCCTGTCTCCTGGTAGCGCCTCCATGCTCTGGACACTACGCTGACAGACACAGCAAACCTTCTTGCCACAGCTCGCATTGATGTGCCATCCTGGATGAGCTGCACTACCTGAGCCACTTGTGTGGGTTGTAGACTCCGTCTCATGCTACCACTAGAGTGAAAGCACCACCAGCATTCAAAAGCGACCAAAACATCAGCCAGGAAGCATAGGAACTGAGAAGTGGTCTGTGGTCACCACCTGCAGAACCACTCCTTTATTGGGGGTGTCTTGCTAATTGCCTATAATTTCCACCTTTTGTCTATTCCATTTGCATAACAGCATGTGAAATTTATTGTCAATCAGTGTTGCTTCCTAAGTGGACAGTTTGATTTCACAGAAGTGTGATTGACTTGGAGTTACATTGTGTTGTTTAAGTGTTCCCTTTATTTTTTTGAGCAGTGTATATATATATACAGTGGGGAGAACAAGTATTTGATACACTGCCGATTTTGCGGATTTTCCTACTTACAAAGCATGTAGAGGTCTGTAATTTTTATCATAGGTACACTTCAACTGTGAGAGACGGAATCTAAAACAAAAATCCCGAAAATCACATTGTATGATTTTTAAGTAATTAATTCGCATTTTATTGCATGACATAAGTATTTGATACATCAGAAAAGCAGAACTTAATATTTGGTACAGAATCCTTTGTTTGCAATTACAGAGATCATACGTTTCCTGTAGTTCTTGACCAGGTTTGCACACACTGCAGCAGGGATTTTGGCCCACTCCTCCATACAGACCTTCTCCAGATCCTTCAGGTTTCGGGGCTGTCGCTGGGCAATACAGACTTTCAGCTCCCTCCAAAGATTTTCTATTGGGTTCAGGTCTGGAGACTGGCTAGGCCACTCCAGGACCTTGAGATACTTCTTACGGAGCCACTCCTTAGTTGCCCTGGTTGTGTGTTTTGGGTCGTTGTCATGCTGGAAGACCCAGCCACGACCCATCATCAATGCTCTTACTGAGGGAAGGAGGTTGTTGGCTAAGATCTCGCAATACATGGCCCCATCCATCCTCCCCTCAATACGGTGCAGTCGTCCTGTCCCCTTTGCAGAAAAGCATCCCCAAAGAATGATGTTTCCACCTCCATGCTTCACGGTTGGGATGGTGTTCTTAGGGTTGTACTCATCCTTCTTCTTTCTCCAAACACGGCGAGTGGAGTTTAGACCAAAAAGCTCTATTTTTGAATCATCAGACCACATGACCTTCTCCCATTCCTCCTCTGGATCATCCAGATGGTCATTGGCAAACTTCAGACGGGCCTGGACATGCGCCTGCTTGAGCAGGGGGACCTTGTGTGCGCTGCAGGATTTTAATCCATGACGGCGTAGTGTGTTACTAATGGTTTTCTTTGAGACTGTGGTCCCAGCTCTCTTCAGGTCATTGACCAGGTCCTGCCGTGTAGTTCTGGGCTGATCCCTCACCTTCCTCATGATCATTGATGCCCCACGAGGTGAGATCTTGCATGGAGCCCCAGACCGAGGGTGATTGACCATCATCTTGAACTTCTTCTATTTTCTTCTATTTTCTAATAATTGCGCCAACAGTTGTTGCCTTCTCACCAAGCTGCTTGCCTATTGTCCTGTAGCCCATCCCAGCCTTGTGCAGGTCTACAATTTTATCCCTGATGTCCTTACACAGCTCTCTGGTTTTGGCCATTGTGGAGAGGTTGGAGTCTGTTTGATTGATTGTGTGGACAGATGTCTTTTATACAGGTAACGAGTTCAAACAGGTGCAGTTAATACAGGTAATGAGTGGAGAACAGGAGGGCTTCTTAAAGAAAAACTAACAGGTCTGTGAGAGCCGGAATTCTTACTGGTTGGTAGGTGATCAAATACTTATGTCATGCAATAAAATGCAAATGAATTACTTAAAAATCATACAATGTGATTTTCTGGATTTTTGTTTTAGATTCCGTCTCTCACAGTTGAAGTGTACCTATGATAAAAATTACAGACCTCTACATGCTTTGTAAGTAGGAAAACCTGCAAAATCGGCAGTGTATCAAATACTTGTTCTCCCCACTGTATATATATATATATATATATATATTTAAATATATATATATTTTTTACTAAATACGTTGGTGGGCCAAAATAAATCACTCACGGGCCAGTTTTGCCCCACGGGCCGCCTGTTCCAGACCCCTACTGTATGGGCTACTGAGCAACACTGGTACGTACACAGGGACGGCGGAGCTTTTAGCTGGGATGGGGCATATCGTTGGATGGAGGGTATATTTTACACTGTAGTGTTACAAAGCTCACACACCCATAAAGAGAAATACAGTAGATATGACACTAGATCAAATACAATTTTATTGGTCACATACAGTGGGGCAAAAAAGTATTTAGTCAGCCACCAATTGTGCAAGTTCTCCCACTTAAAAAGATGAGAGAGGCCTGTAATTTTCATCATAGGTACACTTCAACTATGACAGACAAAATGAGAAAAAAAATCCAGAAAATCACATTGTAGGATTTTTTATGAATTTATTTGCAAATTATGGTGGAAAATAAGTATTTGGTCACCTACAAACAAGCAAGATTTCTGGCTCTCACAGACCTGTAACTTCTTTAAGAGGCTCATCTGTCCTCCACTCGTTACCTGTATTAATGGCACCTGTTTGAACTTGTTATCAGTATAAAAGACACCTGTCCACAACCTCAAACAGTCACACTCCAAACTCCACTATGGCCAAGACCAAAGAGCTGTCAAAGGACACCAGAAACAAAATTGTAGACCTGCACCAGGCTGGGAAGACTGAATCTGCAATAGGTAAGTAGCTTGGTTTGAAGAAATAAACTGTGGGAGCAATTATTAGGAAATGGAAGACATACAAGACCACTGATAATCTCCCTCGATCTGGGGCTCCACGCAAGATCTCACCCCGTGGGGTCAAAATGATCACAAGAACGGTGAGCAAAAATCCCAGAACCACACGGGGGGACCTAGTGAATGACCTGCAGAGAGCTGGGGCCAAAGTAACAAAGCCTACCATCAGTAACACACTACGTCGCCAGGGACTCAAATCCTGCAGTGCCAGAAGTGTCCCCCTGCTTAAGCCAGTACATGTCCAGGCCCGTCTGAAGTTTGCTAGAGAGCATTTGGATGATCCAGAAGAAGATCGGGAGAATGTCATATGGTCAGATGAAACCAAAATAGAACTTTTTGGTAAAAACTCAACTCGTCGTGTTTGGAGGACAAAGAATGCTGAGTTGCATCCAAAGAACACCATACCTACTGTGAAGCATGGGGGTGGAAACATCATGCTTTGGGGCTGTTTTTCTGCAAAGGGACCAGGAAGACTGATCCGTGTAAAGGAAAGAATGAATGGGGCCATGTATCGTGAGATTTTGAGTGAAAACCTCCTTCCATCAGCAAGGGCATTGAAGATGGAACGTGGCTGGGTCTTTCAGCATGACAATAATCCCAAACACACCACCCTAGCAACGAAGGAGTGGCTTCGTAAGAAGCATTTCAAGGTCCTGGAGTGGCCTAGCCAGTCTCCAGATCTCAACTCCATAGAAAATCTTTGGAGGGAGTTGAAAGTCCGTGTTGCCCAGCAACAGCCCCAAAACATCACTGCTCTAGAGGAGATCTGCATGGAGGAATGGGCCAAAATACCAGCAACAGTGTGTGAACACCTTGTGAAGACTTACAGAAAACGTTTGACCTCTGTCATTGCCAACAAAGGGTATATAACAAAGTATTGAGAAACTTTTGTAGGTGACCAAATACTTATTTTCCACCATAATTTGCAAATAAATTCATTAAAAATCCTACAATGTGATTTTCTGGATTTCTTTTTCTCATTTTGTCTGTCATAGTTGAAGTGTACCTATGATGAAAATTACAGGCCTCTCTCATCTTTTTAAGTGGGAGAACTTGCACAATTGGTGGCTGACTAAATACTTTTTTGCCCCACTGTACAGTTGAAGTCGGAAGTTTACATACACCTTAGCCAAATACATTTAAACTCAGTTTTTCCCAATTCCTGACATTTAATCCAAGTATAAATTCCCTGTCTTAGGTCAGTTAGGATCACCACTTTATTTTAAGAATGTGAATAGTCAGAATAATAGTAGAGAGAAGGATTTATTTCAGCTTTTATTTCTTTCATTACATTTCCAGTGGGTCAGAAGTTTACATACACTCAATTAGTATTTGGTAGCATTGCCTTAAAATTGTTTAACTTGGGTCAAACGTTTCGGGTAGCCATCCACAAGCTTCCCACAATAAGTTGGGTGAATTTTGGCCCATTCCTCCTGACAGAGCTGGTGTAACTGAGTCAGGTTTGTAGGCCTCCATGCTCGCACACGCTTTTTAAGTTCAGTTTCAGTTGGAAGTATGCTTGGGGTCATTGTTCATTTGGAAGACCCATTTGCGACCAAGCTTTAACTTCCTGACTGATGTCTTGAGATGTTGCTTCAATATATCCAAATAATTTTCCATCCTCATCTATTTTGTGAAGTACACCAGTCCTTCCTGCAGTAAATCACCCCCACAACATGATGCTGCCACCCCCGTGCTTCACGGTTGGGATGGTGTTCTTCGGCTTGCAAGCCTCCCCCTTTTTCCTCCAAACATAACGATGGTCATTATGGCCAAACAGTTCTATTTTTGTTTCATCAGACCAGAGGACATTTCTCCAAAAAGTACGATCTCTGTCCCTATGTGCAGTTGCAAACCATAGTCTGGCTATTTTATAACGGTTTTGGAGCAGTGGCTTCTTCCTTGCTGAGCGGCCTTTCAGGTTATGTCGATATAGGAATCGTTTTACTGTGGATATAGATACTTTTGTGCCTGTTTCCTCCAGCATCTTCACACGGTCCTTTGCTGTTGTTCTGGGATTGATTTGCACTTTTCGCACCAAAGTACGTTCATCTCTAGGAGACAGAACACGTCTCCTTCCTGAGCGGTATGACGGCTGCGTGGTCCCATGGTGTTTATACTTGCGTACTATTGTTTGTACAGATGAACGTGGTACCTTCAGGCGTTTGTAAATTGCTCCCAAGGATGAACCAGACTTGTGGAGGTCTACATTTTTTTTTCTGAGGTCTTGGCTGATTTCCTTAGATTTTTCCCATGATGTCAAGCAAAGAGGCACTGAGTTTGAAGGTAGGCCTTGAAATACATCCACAGATACACCTCCAATTGACTCAAATAGTGTTAATTAGCAGAAGCATCTAAAGCCATGACATAATTTTCTGGAATTTTCCAAGTTGTTTAAAGTCACAGTGAACTTAGTGTATGTAAACTTCTGACCCACTGGAATTGTGATACAGTGAATTATAAGTGATATAATCTGTCTGTAAACAATTGTTGGAAAAATTACTTGTGTCATGCACAAAGTAGATGTCCTAACCGACTTGCCAAAACTATAGTTTGTTAACAAGAAATTTGTGAAGTGGTTGAATAACGAGTTTTAATGACTCCAACCTAAGTGTATGTAAACTTCCGACTTCAACTGTATTTAGCAGATCTTATTGTGGGTGTAGCGAAATGCTTGTGTTCCTAGCTCCAACAGTGCAGTAGTATCTAAAACAATTTACAACAATACACAAACATCTAAAAGTAAAATAATTGAATTCAGAAATATATAAATATTAGATTGCGCAATGTCAGTGGCATTGAATAAAATACAGAAGAATAGAATACTGTATATACATATGAGGTATGTAAACCTTATTTAAACATTATTAAAGTGACCAGTGAATCCATGTCTATGTACATAGGGCAGCAGCCTCTAAGGTGCAGGGTTGCGTAACCGGGTGTAATCCTGCTAGTGATGGCCGTTTAACAGTCTGATGGCCTTGAGATAGAAGCTGTTTTTCAGTCTCTCGGTTCTAGCTTTGATGCACCTGTACTGACCTTGCCGTCTGGATGATAGGGGAGTGAACAGGCCGTGGCTCGGGTGGTTGATGTCCTTGATGATCTTTTTGGCCTTCCTGTGACATCGGGTGCTTTAAGTGTCCTGGAGGGCAGGTCATTTGACCCCGGTGATGCGTTGGACAGACCGCACCACCCTCTGGAGAGCCCTGCGGTTGTGGGTGGTGCAGTTGTCGTACCAGGCGGTGATACAGCCCGACAGGATGCTCTCAATTGTGCATCTGTAAAAGTTTGTGGGTCTTTGGGGCCAAACCAAATTTCTTCAGCCTTCTTCACCACACTGTCTGTGTGGGTGGACCATTTCAGATCGTCAGTGATGTGTACGCTGAGGAACTTTAAGCTTTCCACCTTTTCCACTCTGGTCCCGTTGATGTGGATAGGGGCATGCTCCCTCCCTCCATCCGTTTCCTGAAGTCCACAATCGGCTCTTTTTGTTTTGTTGACGTTGAGTGAGAGTTTATTTTCCTGGCGCCACTCTCCTAGGGCCCTCACCTCCTCCCTGTAGTCTGTCTCGTCATTGCTGGTAATCAGGCCTACTACTGTTGTGTCGTATGCAAACTTGATGATTGAGTTGATTGAGTTGGAGGCATGTGTGGCCACGAAGTCAAGGGTGAACAGGGAGTACAGGAGGGGGCAGAGCATCTACCCTTGTGGGCCCCCTGTGTTGAGAATCAGCGAAGTGGTGGTGTTGGTTCCTACCTTCACCACCTAGGGGCGGTCCATTAGGAAGTCCAGGACCCAGTTGCACAGTGCGAGGTTCAGACCCAGGGCCCCGAGCTTGGAGGGTACTATGGTGTTGAATGCTGCGCTATAGTCAGTGAGGTATTCCTCTTGTCCAGATGGGATAGGGCAGTGTGCAGTGCAATGGCGATTGCGTCGTCTGTGGATCTATGAGGGTGTGATATGCTCCTTGACTCGTCTCTCAAAGCACTTCATGATGACAGAAGTGAGTGCTATGGGGCGATCGTCATTTAGTTCAGTTACCTTCGCTTTCTTGGGTACAGGAACAATGGTGGACATCTTGAAGCAAGTGGGGACAGCAGACTGGGATAGGGAAAGAATGAATATGTCCGTAAACATTCTAGCCAGCTGGTCTGCGCATGCTCTGAGGATCCGGCTAGGGATGCCATCTGGGCCGGCAACCTTGCGAGGGTTAACACGTTTTAAATGTCTTACTCACGTCGGCCTCAGGGAAGGAGAGCCCACAGTCTTTGGTAGCGGGCCGCGTCAGTGGCACTGTGTTATCCTCAAAGCGGGCGAAGAAGGTGTTTAGCTTGTCTGGAAGCAAGATGTCGGTGTCCGGCACGTGGCTGGTTTTCCCTTTTTAGTCCGTGATTGTCTGTAGACCCTGCCACTTACGTCTCATGACTGAACTGTTGAATTGCAACTCCACTTTGTCTCTGTACTGTGACTATAACCAAAGATAATTATCTTGGGAGGTAATACGGTTGGCATTTGATTGAGGTATTCTAGTTCCTTGTCTAGTTTTGAGTTTCTGTGTGTTATTATAATCACACCATGAGTAGTTAATCATGAAACATACACCCCCGCCTTTCTTCTTCCCGGAGAGTTCTTTATTCCTGTCTGCGCGATGTACTGAGAACCCAGATGGCTGTATAGATGGGGACAGTATATCCCGAGAGAGCCATGTTTCCGTGAAACAGAGTATGTTACAATCCCTGATGTCTTTCTGGAAGAAGATCCTCGCCCTGAGCTCGTCTACTTTATTATCCAGAGACTGAACGTTAGCGAGTAATATACTCTGGAGCAGTGCATGGTGTGCACGCCTCCTGAGTCGGACTAGAAGTCCACTCAGAATACCTCTTCCCCGCCGGTGGTGTTTGGAGCAGCCTCTGGAATAAGTTAAATTGCCCTGGGGGTACAAACAAGGATCCAATTCGGGAAAGTCGTATTCCTGGTCGTAATGCTGGTGAGTCACCGGTGCTCTGATATCCAAAAGTTCTTTCCGGATTTATGTAATAACACAAAAAAAATTCTGGGCTAATAATGTGAGAAATAACACACAAAAAAACAAAATACTACAAAGTTGCTTAGGAGCTAGAAACAGACCTGCCGTATCTGTCGGCACCATCTTACTTTAAATCGATTCAATTGCAGTTCCAAAGACTTGAAACCATTTTTATTTCAAACCAAACTTACTTAACAGAGAATGCAAATCTACCAAGCTTTCCTCAAATGACTCATAACACTACCAACACAAGGCCATGTGAAGGTCAGTGCACCAATCAAAGCTGTCTTCTGACTAGATCACAAAATGGTGCATTTTTCGCAGAAATCATGAAAGAACAGGTCAAAGAAAAATCGCCTTCTATCTCTTTTTTAAAAACATCCTCACAGCCAGGTATCCTGGGCTGATGGGTGTTTGTTCACAACGTGGGTCTCTCTATCTGGGGCAATTCAAAATGGAGGCCCCCCCGTGAAGACTGAATCGATTTAACATGTGCTAATGAGCATGAAACAGCTGTATCAATCAAATCCAAATGCTACATTTTTGGTAAGACGTAAGCAATATTTTTCTTGCACTGTAGGAAGGCACATTTGGATTCATGTTATGTATGAAACTGTATGTTTACTGTGTGAATGACCCATGTCAGCATCATATTTCAAACATGTTCTCTTGCAGCATGATAAAATCATTATATTAATCTTTACTCCAGAAACAAAACAGCCTGCAATGTTTCACATTGTTCTTTATTATTAATATTATTATTACTCTTATTGACCTAACCCGACTAGCCATCAGTGGGGGTCTGAAATGTGAACTGATAGAAAAAATGAAGTGTTCCCTTTGATGCTAAATATATCCTGTGTTCCTAGGCTAAACCCTGACATCTTCGGTGTGACATTATAGAGTAAAGTTCATTCCAGAATGTTCTTTTAAAAGCAAACAGGCTCTGGGATCAGCCTAATCAACCCCAACATTTAACATCTGTGTTAGAGGTTGACACCAATCTGACCTCCAGTCTGTTACGCGCAACCAGACACTCGGACCCCCTGCAGTTTGCACTCATTTTCTCCCTTTCCCTCCCACCCTCCCTCTCTCGTTCCCTCCTCGTACACTCCCTCCCTCTTCATGGATTGTGATTTCACTGCTGAGGGAAATGGGGTTACTGGGCTCTTGTTCAGGGCCATTAAGGGCCAGAGTCCCACAACCGGACCAGGGCTGTTTTCTCTGTCAATACACACCAGGGTTTGACTGAGGCCAATGAGAAGAGCATGGCGCAGTGGGGTGTGGGTGGGACCCCTGGTACCAGGATGTTAACCGTTCAAACAGAAATTAAAGTTGCATGATATTGCCTGACATTCAACAGAATAGAGGGGTAAGGAGAGAGAGAGAGAGGAATTGGAAATGGCAATGCTGTATGTCTCTCATGAAAGTCTTATACAGTCAGGTCCAAAAACTGTTGACACCCCTGATAAAGATGAGTAAAAAAAGACTATATAAAATAAATACAAATACTGAGCTATATTGTATGCTAAAAAAGGAGGAAATTATATGTTATACTAAGAGAAAGAGATTTTGTATAACAAGTACTTTTTTTCTCAAAAAGATAGTTGTCAAAATGATTGGCACCCCTAAAGATTCTTATAAATATAAACAAACAATTAAATCTCCATTAACATTCTACTTTTTTAAGTTGACCTCAGTATAATAAACTGTATTGTGACCTTCCATGGCTTCCTGTTTCACTGGGGTATAAAAATGAGGTAATTCGCATGTCAAATCTTTGTCATCAAATATGGAACAGTGGTAGACTTTCCTGGTATTGGACCCATGTGGATCTTGTCCCCACGCCCAAGGAGGAAGATATTTTGTGAGACAAAGTAAATTATAATGGCCAAAGTTGGAGAATTACAGAATTTGTATTTTATGCAGTCATTTTTTGCTCATCTTTATCAAGGGTTCCAATCATTTTGGACCTGACTGTATATCTGCAGAGAATATGTTGTCATGCTTTCCCCCCTAGACTTTTCTGTTAGTCAATGCCTCACGTTAAAGGGTCAGTGTTCATTGTTTTTATTTGAAAACCAGGAAGTGAACCCTCATCACTGCTCAGTTGATACCTTAGGTGACACACGGGGCAGTCTAGGACACACGCCCTCTTCTTTCTCTTTTTTTCTTCCCTCCTGTTTTTTCTCTTGTTATTCTAGTGCAGGAATTATCAACTAGATTCAGCCTCGGGATGATTTTTTTCTTGAGCGGATGGTCAAGGGGCCGGTACATAATTACAAATAATTTGTAGAGTGCAAATTGACACCAAGAAGCCCAAACAGATATAATATTTGACTAAAACTTTATAATTTCAAACCTTGCTTACATTTGGATATGATCACGTCTCTCTATTATGCATGGGAAATACTTGAGAACAAATTTCCAAAATTAAAATCACTTGGAGCTGATTTCCTGGTGTTTTAACTTTTTTTTTTAATGTCCAACAATGAAAATTCACCCCCAAAAATCTCTCTCTTTTTTTTGCTCAGAAAACTTGGGGCGCCAAATAAAACCATCGCGGGCCAAATTCAGCTAGCGGGCCGCCAGTTAAAGAACCCTGTTCTTGCGTTTAACATACTTGGTAATCTAGGGATTTATTTGCAGGGCTGTCAGAGGTAAAAAAATATAATAATAATAATTGTTTGTAATGAGTCATCCAGATTAACATGGTAATGGGGTTGTTGCAGCAACAACACATAACATTTAACCCAATGAAGGTGAACGAGAAAGAAGGAACGAGCTAAATGGAAAATAACAACAATAAATCTCCTTTGCTCTACTCTCCTGCAGTATTTACTGCATTTTTACTCATTCTAGTCATGGTCTCCTTATTTTATTAAAAGTAGCTTTTAAAAGTCTCCTGGCTACTGCAAAACGATCTTCACCAGAGTTCCTTTAACCAGACCACATATGTTGTCCAGTCTGCCTGTCTGTCTACTCTCTATCCTCTCAACCTTGCTAAGGTTCTTCACCGGCTCAGAAAACTCAGTAGACCTTACTGTTGCTACCTACCCAAGGCCCTATTAAAAAACATATTGAGATGGAACACACACAGTGTTGTGGCAAGGATAGGTGGATTGATTGTAAAAATATGCTTATAAGAGGGCCTCGACCTTGCTTATGAAATCCATATTTGACCATTTATCTTCCATTAAATAAGACATATCGGTGGCCTGTGGTTTTTATACGTAGGCTTGTACACACGGCTGGGATGGAACTTTATTGAGCTTGACTGTTTTTTGTCTATTTTGGAAATGAAAACTGTTTTCATGCCCTGAACTAACTCTCTTTTTCTTCTCCTCTTGCGCTTCTCTTATTCTTCTCTGTTCTCTTGCTCTCTCCTCTTTCTCTCTCTCTCTCTCTTTTCTCCTCTTTCTTCTCTTCTCTTCTTGCTCTCGCTCACACTTCTTTATTTTTTCCTCCAGAGAGGAGCTGCAGGGGTTTGTGGGTAAAGGAACCCTGACCCATCTGAAAGTGTGTTTCTCGCGAGACACTCAGATGGGGACAGAGACCAAGACAGGAACTAGATACGTCCAACACAACCTGCTCCTCCATGCCAAAGACATCATCAACCTCCTCCTCAAAGAGAATGGATACCTCTACGTCTGCGGGTGAGCTTAGCTTTGATGGTGGTGATGAAGATGTCAATAGGAAAACCATGGAATAGTCTGGTTCATTATTTTAGTGGCTGTGGATCTGGATTTACTGACTTAATTACTTTGCTCCCACAGTGATGCTAAGAACATGGCTAAAGACGTGAACGAAACCCTGATACAGATGGTATCAGCAGAGCTTCAGCTGGATAAACTAGATGCCATGAAGAGATTGGCTGGACTCAGGGAGGAGAAACACTATTTACAGGACATATGGTGCTGAGTGAATGAATCTTCAACATATCTTATGTCACAGACCGAAAAGATCCATATATAATTTTAGTGGGCCATTCATTTCTTTTAAGCAACACAAACTGACCACATGGATTGGGTTACATGTTGTTCCTCTTGCCTCATAGCACCTGACCATAAACTTCATAAACTGACCATAGAAGATTGAGTTTCAAGTACTGTAGTTGTTTTATAGTGGAATTATGCAAGACTAACACACTGCCTGTTCAGCTTACTCCTCATCCTACTTCACATTTTTGTCTTCCAATACTTTTTTGCTGTGTGCAAAAATGTGTCCAAAATACAAAAGGTGTGTTTGCTTGAAAAGGTTTAAAGGTCTCTGATGTATTTCTTATGCTCACTGTATGATGATAATGAGTGATATGGTGGGTGAAACTTATCTTGGCACGCGTACAAGACGAGATTAAACCCATTCAGAGATAACGATCAAAGGTAATGCATTTTGATTGATATGGGATGATTGTGTTTTAATTTGAGAATAATTCAATTGTTGAAGGTGACTTTCCTCACTAGATGAAGCTGTAGTCGGCGGTTAGTTAATTGAAGGATTTTCGCTATGGGCCTTCCACCGTACCCTAGAGAGACTTCTCAGAATTACATCTTCAGACACTGCTAGTCTTTTTATATCAGCAGGCCTCTCGTCAGGATGGGAGAGGGAAAAGATGTTGACAGTCTCCACAGCTGGGCTAGACTGGGCTGGGGCTTTGTATGAGAATGGATGACATCATCACACTCAATAAAGCTTTGCCAAGTAAACAAATCAACTTCTGCTTGTCTGTCAGAGGAAAGTATAGGCCTGTCCATGAGGTTGAACTGGGGTGGAGAATTGTGTTACGGACTGGACAAATTGGAGGAATTTTAAACACAGTCCAATGAATACCAGAGCGGATTGGACGTTATCAATAAGTCTCGGCCACTTTCTCCTGCTGCTCCATTTTGTCAGAGGATCATCAAATCAGTAGTGGTGGTTTGAAACCGTTGTCCCTGCAGCCTGGATGCCTGTCTCACTGTCTGCTTTAGCCAACTCCTTTTGTTGCCATGACAACATGAGACCCGAGGGTTATATGGAATGAGACAGGTTATGAGTCACCGAGGTCATCGTACTGTATAGACGTCACTAAACAGTGATGAGAGGTAATTTGTATTTTCATGCACAAAATGTCTTTGGACAAAAGATTTGGTTGAAGCAGAGACAAGCTGGCATCCAGGCTGAGTGTCAGGGAGGAATTACAGGCTGCAAGTTACCAAGGCTGTTTTCTAAACGTCACTGAATAAGGTGGAAAGGAGTTGGGTATTGAATGTGATGAATGGTCTTTTCATTGATCCACAATCCACAAACGTTATCATGCAGCTATCATTCTTAACCCAAGGCTGAAATAAATAAAAAATTGGGGGGGGGCAAAAATCAGTAGGCCTTGGTAGCTAGAGGACAATTTATCATCCCCTGCTAAAGGACAAAAGAGAAGTTAAGCAATCGCTTAGATGTCTGCTAAAAGGTGAGAAAAGTTTTGTTGTTTTAGTGAGAGAAGGAAGTAGGGTTCAGGCTCTTCTCCACACGCATGCTTGACGAACACACACAACACATACACATGCTTAAGCTTGATTAATGGCGCCAAGCTCACCCAGTGTGTAATAAACAAGAGGGGAAACTTTAATCAAGTTTGGCCTCGTCTTTGACAAAGCAACACCCCCTGAACATCGACGCTGCTGAGTGGTTTTTTGGGGAAGGCGCATCACTCTTCGCCCACTCCTTATTTACCTAGCCTATTCGCATCCTTTCACCCCCACCTGAAAAATGACCCTCTCGTCTGAAGACAGAGAGCCCCGCGGATCCTCCGGCCCCGTCATGGCCACCGCGCAGTAAGGACTGATGAAGTTTTAAATTACAGTTTCTTAATTAAAAAGGTTCAAGGTGCCTTTTCCGTCTGCAGTGAGAGGCGAGACGCAAAGAGGTAATCGAAATAAATCAGACAGAGAGAGCTAGGTGCTAGTGAGGACTGGAGGATAATGCTATGATAGATCTGTGTAGTTAAGAATGGCGTAAATGAAGCAGAAAGATGTATATGGAAGGTAATGACTCATTAGGTGGAAGTGGAGAGTGAAGTAGCGTGGGGGATGTAGTTGGGTTCTCAGGTTGTTCGGGGGTACAAGAAATGTGTTACCGTACAAACAAACTTCAAACCAATACAGTGGGTGCAGATGGGGGATATTGAATGTTAGAGTGCCAATCTTTCCCATTGATTTGGTGATTGAGGCCTGCAGTTATCTTCTGATGCTCATCCCCTGGCCTTATGCCCGTAAAGGTCCAATGTAGCCGTTTTTATCTCAATATCAAATAATTTCTGGGTAACCATTAAGCGCTGTGATAGTTTTGAATAAACTGGTAAAAAACAAAAAAGCTTTGCAAAGGGCAATTTCTCGAGCAAGAATTTTGTTAGTACTGTATGGGAGTAGT
The DNA here is from genome assembly GCF_045679555.1 of Salvelinus alpinus. Lineage (NCBI taxonomy): Eukaryota > Metazoa > Chordata > Actinopteri > Salmoniformes > Salmonidae > Salvelinus > Salvelinus alpinus. The sequence goes on from NC_092093.1 coordinate 70,124,065, forward strand.
CTAAGTGGAGAAAAATTACACAAATAAATCCTGTTATTGGAAGAGAGGTTTGGAACTCTTTTATTGGTCTATTAACTAATTTACCGCATGGTGATGTCACCATGGAAAGCCAAAACTCAGGCAGTCTTTTCAAACAGCTCTTACACTAAAAGGGCATTGTTATAATTTTCACAATTTCACAGTATTATTCCAACCTCATAGTGTGGAAATATATATAAAACACAGGTAAATCATGGACCTTTAAACTTCTAGGACTGAGGACACACTCAGTTCTCAGACTGAAATGCATGGAGAAATGTTGTCTACTCTGTGGTCTGCTCCATCATTTAAAACAAACATACAAATGCTGCTAGATCCAGCATGACTCTAGAGAGAGAGCCAGCTGTACACACACTGATGTTCCCTCCAGCATCTGTCAAGAAAGACCAGAGGTGACAAAAGAAAGGCTGTTGTGATATTGAGTTTCCTGCGCTGTTCTGATTTTGCTGTGGAAACTGGAAAATGAATGTTTTCTATTCCAGGGCTTTCTGTTAATCAACGGCAGATACCTCCAGTCCACAAAGAATATAGTAAACATTTGCTGTAATTGAGGCTGGTAGATTGAGGATGAATTCAATAACAAGTCCCATCTCCCAACCCTCCTAAGCTTTTAAAGATTGTTTTCATTTATGAAGTTACCTTACTATGGTAATAAACAAATACAGTATGTGACAACCATCGTAATATGATGTGGTCTTAACATACTGCACTGAGGTATATACTATGTACAACTCCTCACAACGAAGTAGGATTTATCTCTTGATATACAGTGCTAAAGGAAGTCGTAAAACACCTGGTGTGAACATTCATCTTCTATACTCTAGTCGCGCGCATGTATTTGTCCCAAATGATGGCGCAAGGAACTGAATATGGATGTATCTCTGAAACAAACACCTCTCATTGCTTCATAATTCTACACAATAGCAAAGTAAAAACACTAAACTCAGCAAACCCGAAACACAACAACTCGCATTGCCCCAATTATATTTTCAGCTAGGAACACTCTCAATCATCATTAGTCAAAGACAAAACCCAAATGAAACATAAATCGTTTTAGCGTGTATAAACTTTGGGCAGCGAGTGGCGGTCGAATGTGTGTTTCCCAAGATTGACGACATCCTACATCCTGACAGACATAATGACTTATGCAAATGAGTGATTAATTGGATTTCAGAGAGATTAGTGTGTTGGGCAGTGAGGGACGTGCTAAGACTGAGGGATGGACAGTGTGTGTGTGTGTGTGTGTGTGTGTGTGTGTGTGTGTGTGTGTGTGTGTGTGTGTGTGTGTGTGTGTGTGTGTGTGTGTGTGTGTGTGTGTGCGAGAGAAAGTGTAATTATGTTCTATCTATTACCGGTTATATTTTGATGGAAATCTGTTCCTATTTCCCCTCAATAAACTGCTTTCCCCTCCTTCTAGTATGTTCAGATGAACTCTATTCTAAAATCCTACCAGCAGGACTATGTGCTCTTTAGCCCTTTAACTCATCATCACCACCACACATATTAGCATTTAAACAGAGAGCATTAGAGCAGTCTCTCTCTCTCTCTCCCCTGCTCTCTCTCTTTGTTGCTCTCTTTCTCTCTGTTGCTCTCTCTCTCTCTCTTGCTCTCTCCCCTGCTCTCTCTCTGTTGCTCTCTCCCCTGCTCTCTTTCTCTCTGTTGCTCTCTCCCCTGCTCTCTTTCTCCCTGTTGCTCTCTCCCCTGCTCTCTTTCTCTCTGTTGCTCTCTCTCTCTGTTGCTCTCTCCCATGCTCTCTTTCTCTCTGTTGCTCTCTCCCATGCTCTCTTTCTCTCTGTTGCTCTCTCCCCTGCTCTCTTTCTCTCTGTTGCTCTCTCCCCTGCTCTCTTTCTCTCTGTTGCTCTCTCCCCTGCTCTCTCTCTGTTGCTCTCTCCCCTACTCTTTTTCCCTCTGTTGCTCTCTCCCCTGCTCTCTTTCTCTCTTGCTCTCTCCCCTGCTTTCTTTCTCTCTGTTGCGCTCTCCTGCTCTTTTGCTCTCTTTCTCTGTTGCTCTCTCCTTCTCTACCTCTCCCCCCTCTCTCGCTCCCCTCCCCCCCTCTCTCTCCCTCTCCATCTCTCTCCCGCTCTTGCTTTCTCCCTCCCTCTCTCTCTCTCTCTCTCTCTCAATTCAATTAGATTCAAAGGGGCTTTATTATATTTGAATTTTTTGTAATTTAGCAGATGCTCTTATCCAGAGCGACTTACAGTAGTGAGGGCATACATTTTTGTACTTTTTCGTTCTTGGCATGGGAAGCATTCGGAAAGTATTTAGACAGCCTTATTCTAAAATGGTTGGAATCCAAAAATGTCCTCATCAATCTACACATAGTACCCCATAATGACAAAACAAAAACAGGTTTTGAGAAATATTCAGACCTTTTGCTATGAGTCTTGAAATTGAGATCAGGTGCATCCTGTTTCCATTGATCACCTGTGGTAAAAATGATTGGACATGATTTGGAAAGGCACACACCTGTCTATGTATGGTCCCACAGTTGACAGTACATGTCAGAGCAAAAACCAAGCCATGAGGTCGAAGAAATTTGTTCGTAGAGCTCTGAGACAGGATTGTGTCGAGGCACAGATCTGGGGAAGGGTACCAAAAAATGTCTGCAGCCTCTCAATAGCAAGGCTATGGTCACTGAGTCTGTACATAGTAAAAGCTTTTCTTAATTTTGGGTCAGTCACAGTGGTCAGGTACTCTGTTTTTTGGTTAATTCTTTCCAATGTGTCAAGTAATTATCTTTTTGTTTTCTCATGATTTGGTTGGGTCTAATCGTGTTGCTCTCCTAGGGCTCTGTGGGTACAGTTTGTGAATAGAGCCCCAGAACCAACTGGCTGAGGGGTCTCTTCTCTAGGTTCATCTCTCTGTAGGTGTTGGCTTTGATATGGATGGTTTGGGAGTCACTTCCTTTGAGATGGTTGTTGAATTGAACATCTCTTTTCTGGATGTTGATAATTAGTGGGTATCATATTAATTCTGCTCTGCATGCATTATTTGGGCTTTTAAGTTGTATACGGATGATGTTTTTGCAGAATTCTGCATGCAGAGTCTCAATTTGGTGTTTGACACATTTAGTGACTTCTTGGTTGCTGAGTGGACCCCGGACCTCATAACCATGGAGGGCAATGGGTTCTATAACTGATTCAAGTATTTTTAGCCAGATCCTAATAGGGATGTCAAATATAATGTTATTTTGATGGCGTAGATGGCCCTTCTTGCCTTGTCTCTCAGATCGTTCACAGCTTTGTGGAAGTTACTTGTGGTGCTGATGTTTAGGTTGAGGTAGGTATAGGTCTTTGTGTGTTCTAAGGCAACGGTGTCTAGATGAAATTTGTAGCCCTGGCAACTGGACATTTTTTGGAACACCATTATCTTTGTCTTACTGAGAGATTCACGGTCAGGTCCCAGGTCTGACAAAATCTTTGCGGAAAATCTAGGTGCTGCTGTAGGCCCTTCGTTGGGGACAGACGCACCAGATCATCTGCAAACAGTAGACATGACTTCAAAGTCTAGTAGGGTGAGGCCGTGTGCTGCAGACTGTTCTAGTGCCCTCGCCAATTCATTGATATACAGTGGGGAGAACAAGTATTTGATACACTGCCGATTTTGCAGGTTTTCCTACTTACAAAGCATGTAGAGGTCTGTAATTTTTATCATAGGTACACTTCAACTGTGAGAGACGGAATGTAAAACAAAAATCCAGAAAATCACATTGTATGATTTTTAAGTAATTAATTTGCATTTTATTGCATGACATAAGTATTTGATCACCTACCAACCAGTAAGAATTCCGGCTCTCACAGACCTGTTAGTTTTTCTTTAAGAAGCCCTCCTGTTCTCCACTCATTACCTGTATTAACTGCACCAGTTTGAACTCGTTACCTGTATAAAAGACACCTGTCCACACACTCAATCCAACAGACTCCAACCTCTCCACAATGGCCAAGACCAGAGAGCTGTGTAAGGACATCAGGGATACAATTGTAGACCTGCACAAGGCTGGGATGTGCTACAGGACAATAGGCAAGCAGCTTGGTGAGAAGGCAACAACTGTTGGCGCAATTATTAGAAAATGGAAGAAGTTCAAGATGACGGTCAATCACCCTCGGTCTGGGGCTCCATGCAAGATCTCACCTCGTGGGGCATCAATGATCATGAGGAAGGTGAGGGATGAGCCCAGAACTACACGGCAGGACCTGGTCAATGACCTGAAGAGAGCTGGGACCACAGTCTCAAAGAAATTCATTAGTAACACACTACGCCGTCATGGATTAAAATCCTGCAGCGCACGCAAGGTCCCCCTGCTCAAGCCAGCGCATGTCCAGGCCCGTCTGAAGTTTGCCAATGACTATCTGGATGATCCAGAGGAGGAATGGGAGAAGGTCATGTGGTCTGATGAGACAAAAATAGAGCTTTTTGGTCTAAACTCCACTCGCCGTGTTTGGAGGAAGAAGAAGGATGAGTACAACCCCAAGAACACCATCCCAACCGTGAAGCATGGAGGTGGAAACATCATTCTTTGGGGATGCTTTTCTGCAAAGGGGACAGGACGACTGCACCGTATTGAGGGGAGGATGGATGGGGCCATGTATCGCGAGATCTTGGCCAACAACCTCCTTCCCTCAGTAAGAGCATTGAAGATGGGTCGTGGCTGGGTCTTCCAGCATGACAACGACCCGAAACACACAGCCAGGGCAACTAAGGAGTGGCTCCGTAAGAAGCATCTCAAGGTCCTGGAGTGGCCTAGCCAGTCTCCAGACCTGAACCCAATAGAAAATCTTTGGAGGGAGCTGAAAGTCCGTATTGCCCAGCGACAGCCCCAAAACCTGAAGGATCTGGAGAAGGTCTGTATAGAGGAGTGGGCCAAAATCCCTGCTGCAGTGTGTGCAAACCTGGTCAAGAACTACAGGAAACGTATGATCTCTGTAATTGCAAACAAAGGTTTCTGTACCAAATATTAAGTTCTGCTTTTCTGATGTATCAAATACTTATGTCATGCAATAAAATGCAAATTCATTACTTAAAAATCATACAATGTGATTTTCTGGATTTTTGTTTTAGATTCCGTCTCTCACAGTTGAAGTGTACCTATGATAAAAATTACAGACCTCTATATGCTTTGTAAGTAGGAAAACCTGCAAAATCGGCAGTGTATCAAATACTTGTTCTCCCCACTGTATATGTTGAAGAGGGTGGGGCTTAAGCTGCATCCCTGTGTCACCCCACAGCCCTGAAGAAAGAAACTTGTGTGTTGTTTTGCCAATTTTATGTGTTTGTGTACATTGATTTTATTATGTTATGTTTTTCCCACAACACCACTTTCCATCAATTTATACAGCAGACCATCATCCCAAATTGAGTCACAAGCTTTTTTGAAATCAACAAACCATGACAACACTTTGCCTTGGTTTTGGTTTATTTGTTTGTCAATTGGGGTGTGCAGGGTGAATACGTGGTCTGTTGCATGGGAATTTGGTAAAAAGCCAATTTGACATTGTTTGATAATGCAGAGTATTTTCCCTAGGATGCCGGAAGTAGCCGTGGTCAAATTTGTCAACATTTTTGTGGATTGGGATGATCAGTCCCTGGTTCCAAATATTGGGGAAGATGCCATAGTTGAGGATGATAAAGAGTTTAAGTATAGCCAGTTGGAATTTGTCTGTATATTTTATTATTTCAATTAGGAGACCATCAACACCACAGGCTTTTTTTGGTTGTAGTTTTTGTATTTTGTCCTGTAGTTCATTCAATGTAATTGGATAATCCAGTGGGTTCTGGTAGTCTTTAATGGCTGTTTCTAAGATTTGTAATTCATCATGTACTGTATATGTTTTTGCTATTTGTTCTTTGTTATAGGGCAAAAAGAAGTGGTTTCCATTTTGTATAGATATTGTAGCTCTTCGTGTTGTTGGTTTAATATGTTCCAATTTTCCCAGAAGTGGTTAGATTCTTCAATTACATAGAGATGACTTCTGACATGCCGTTCCTTCTTTTGTCTTAGTGTATTTCTGTACTGTTTTAGTGTTTCACTATAGTGAAGGCGTATGTTCAGGTTCTATGGGTCTGTTTTTGGTTGGATAGGTTTCTCAATTGCTTTCATAGGCTTTGCATTCTTCATCAAACCATTTGTCATTGTTGTTAATTTTCTTACGTTGTCTGCTTGAAATGTTATGATTTTATAGGGAAGCTGAAAGGGTTTAGGTTTAGGCGTCCTACTGCCAGGTTAACACCTTCACAATTGCAGTGAAACATTTTGCCCAGGAAGATGTCTTAAAGGGATTGCATTTGTTGTTGACTAATAGTTTTTGGGTAGGTTTCTACACTACTTTCCTTCATCTACAGCATGTCTTAATAGTATGCAGTTTGTTTGGTTTTGATGTCTCATGATTGATTATTGCTTTGTTCAAGTAGACTGTGATTTTGCTGTGGTCTGATAGGGGTGTCAGTTGACTGACTGTAAACGCCCTGAGAGACTCTGGGTTGAGGTTGGTGATAAAGTAGTCTACAGTACTACTCAAATCAAATGTTATTGGTCGCATACACATGTTTAGCAGATGTTATTGCAGGTGTAGCGAAATGTTGGGTTCCTAGCTTCAACAGTGCAGTAATATCAAACAATACACACAAATCTAAAAGAGTGGAATTAAGAAATAGAAATATTAGGATGAGCAATGTCAGAGTCCGGAGTATAAATAAATATGTCGGTATGTACGTGTGTATATATACAGTGGGGAGAACAAGTATTTGACACACTGCCGATTTTGCAGGTTTTCCTACTTACAAAGCGTGTAGAGGTCTGTCATTTTTTATCATAGGTACACTTCAACTGTGAGAGACGGAATTTAAAACAAAAATCCAGAAAATCACATTGTATGATTTTTAAGTAATTAATTTGCATTTTATTGCATGACATAAGTATTTGATCACCTACCAACCAGTAAGAATTCCGGCTCTCACAGACCTGTTAGTTTTTCTTTAAGAAGCCCTCCTGTTCTCCACTCATTACCTGTATTAACTGCACCTGTTTGAACTCGTTACCTGTATAAAAGACACCTGTCCACACACTCAATCAAACAGACTCCAACCTCTCCACAATGGCCAAGACCAGAGAGCTGTGTAAGGACATCAGGGTTAAAATTGTAGACCTGCACAAGGCTGGGATGGGCTACAGGACAATAGGCAAGCAGCTTGGTGAGAAGGCAACAACTGTTGACGCAATTATTAGAAAATGGAAGAAGTTGAAGATGACGGTCAATCACCCTCGGTCTGGGGCTCCATGCAAGATCTCACCTCGTGGGGCATCAATGATCATGAGGAAGGTGAGGGATCAGCCCAGAACTACACGGCAGGACCTGGTCAATGACCTGAAGAGAGCTGGGAACACAGTCTCAAAGAAAACCATTAGTAACACACTACGCCGTCATGGATTAAAATCCTGCAGCGCACGCAAGGTCCCCCTGCTCAAGCCAGCGCATGTCCAGGCCCGTCTGAAGTTTGCCAATGACCATCTGGATGATCCAGAGGAATGGGAGAAGGTCATGTGGTCTGATGAGACAAAAATAGAGCTTTTTGGTCTAAACTCCACTTGCCGTGTTTGGAGGAAGAAGAAGGATGAGTACAACCCGAAGAACACTATCCCAACCGTGAAGCATGGAGGTGGAAACATCATTCTTTGGGGATGCTTTTCTGCAAAGGGGACAGGACGACTGCACCGTATTGAGGGGAGGATGGATGGGGCCATGTATCGCGAGATCTTGGCCAACAACCTCCTTCCCTCAGTAAGAGCATTGAAGATGGGTCGTGGCTGGGTCTTCCAGCATGACAATGACCCGAAACACACAGCCAGGGCAACTAAGGAGTGGCTCCGTAAGAAGCATCTCAAGGTCCTGGAGTGGCCTAGCCAGTCTCCAGACCTGAAAGTCCGTATTGCCCAGCGACAGCCCCGAAACATGAAGGATCTGGAGAAGGTCTGTATGGAGGAGTGGGCCAAAATCCCTGCTGCAGTGTGTGCAAACCTGGTCAAGAACTACAGGAAACGTATGATCTCTGTAATTGCAACAAAGGTTTCTGTACCAAATATTAAGTTCTGCTTTTCTGATGTATCAAATACTTATGTCATGCAATAAAATGCAAATGAATTACTTAAAAATCATACAATGTGATTTTCTGGATTTCTGTTTTAGATTCCGTCTCTCACAGTTGAAGTGTACCTATGATAAAAATTACAGACCTCTACATGCTTTGTAAGTAGGAAAACCTGCAAAATCGGCAGTGTGTCAAATACTTGTTCTCCCCACTGTATATATACTGTCGTGTCTTTGGCATCATTAAGGTGAAGACTTATTTTATCAAATACATTCTCTGTAATTATTACGCGAATAAACTAATCATGTAAATTTAATTTACTAGGAAGTTGGGGTACCATGAAAAATCTTCAGATTACAAAGTTATAATTTTCAGAATATAGCTCTTTAGATATTTTAATATCTGATCAATTAGTATTCTATTAATGAATTATTCTTTACCTCATGTCAGTCTCATCTGATTGTCGTAAATTGTTGATTATTTTTTATTTCACCTTTATTTAACCAGGTAGGCCAGTTGAGAACAAGTTCTGATTTACAACTGCGACCTGGCCAAGATAAAGCAAAGCAGTGTGACAAAAACAACAACATGGAGTTACACAAGGGATAAACAAAGGTACAGTCAATAACACAGTAGAAAAATCTGTATACAGTGTCTGCAAATGAAGGAAGGAGGTAAGGCAATATATAGGCCATAGTGGCGAAGTAATTACAATTTAGCAGTTAACACTGGAGTGATAGAATGTGCAGATGAGGATGTGCAAGTAGAAATACTGGTGTGCAAAAGAGCAGAAAAACTAAAACAAATATGGGGATGAGGTAGGTAGTTGGATGGGCTATTTACAGATGGGCTGTGTACAGCTGCAGTGATCGGTAAGCTGTTCTGACAGCAGACGCTTAAAGTTAGTGAGAGAGATGTAAGTCTCCAGCTTCAGTGATTTTTGCAATTCGTTCCAGTCATTGGCAGCAGAGAACTGGAAGGAAAGGCGGCCAAAGGGGGTGTTGGCTTTGGGGATGACCAGTGAAATATACCTGCTGGAGCGCGTGCTACGGGTGGGTGTTGCTATGGTGACCAGTGAGCTGAGATAAGGCGGAGCTTTACCTAGCAAAGACTTATGACCTGGAACCAGTGGGTTTGGCGACGAATATGTAGCGAGGGCCAGCCAACGAGAGCATACAGGTCGCAGTGGTGGGTAGTATATGGGGCTTTGGTGACAAAACGGATGGCACTGTGAAAGACTGCATCCAATTTCCTGAGTAGACTGTTGGAGGCTATTTTGTAAATGACATCGCCGAAGTCAAGGCTCGGTAGGATAGTCAGTTTTACGAGGGTATGTTTGGCAGCATGAGTGAGGGAGGATTTGTTGTGAAATAGGAAGTCGATTCTAGATTTCATTTTGGATTGGAGATGCTTAATATGAGCCTGGAAAGAGAATTTACAGTCTAGCCAGACACATAGGTATTTATAGTTGTCCACATATTCTAAGTCAGAACCGTCCAGAGTAGTGATGCTAGTCAGGCGGGCGGGTGCGGGCAGCGATCGGTTGAAGAGCATGCGTTTAGTTTTACTAGCATTTAAGAGCAGTTGGAAGCCACGGAAGGAGTGCTGTATGGCATTGAGGTTGGTTTGGAGGTTTGTTAACATAGTGTCTAAAGAAGGTCCAGATGTATACAGAATGGTGTCGTCTGCGTAGAGGTGGATCAAAGAATCACCCGCAGCAAGAGCAGGTATATATCATTGATATATTGACAGAGTCGAAAGCCTTGGCCAAGTCGATGAAGACGGCTGCACAGTACTGTCTTTTATCGATGGCGGTTATGATATCGTTTAGGACCTTGAGCGTGGCTGAGGTGCACCCGTGACCAGCTCGGAAACCGGATTGCATTGCGGAGAAGGTACGGTTGGATTCGAAATGGTCGGTGATCTGTTTGTTAACTTGGCTTTTGAAGACTTTAGAAAGGCAGGGCAGGATGGATATAGGTCTGTAACAGTTTGGGTCTAGAGTGTCTCCCCCTTTGAAGAGGGGGGGGACCACAGCTGCTTTCCAATCTTTAGGAATCTCAGACGATACGGAAGAGAGGTTGAACAGACTAGTAATAGGGGTTGCAACAATGGCGGCGGATAATTTTAGGAAGAGAATTTGTAGGGATCCAGATTTTGCAGCTCTTTCAGAACATCAGCTGTCTGGATTTGGGTGAAGGAGAAGCTGGGGGGGGCTTGGGCCAGTTGCTGCGGGGAGTGCAGAGCTGTTGGTCGGGGTTGGGGTAGCCAGGTGGATAGCATGGCCAGCCGTAGAGAAATGCTTATTGAAATTCTCGATTATCCTGGATTTATCGGTGGTGACAGTGTTTCCTAGTCTCAGTGCAGTGGGCAGCTGGGAGCAAGTGCTCTTATTCTCCATAGACTTTACAGTGTCTCAAAACTTTTTGGAATTAGTGCTGCAGGATGCAAATTTCTGTTTGAAAAAACTAGCCTTTGCTTTCCTGACTTCCTGACTATTCGATGCTAGTGCAGTACGCCACAGGATGTTTTTGTGCTGGTCAAAGGCAGTCAAGTCTGGAGTGAACCAAGGGCTATATCTGTTCTTAGTTCTACATTTTTTGAAAGGGGCATGCTTATTTAACCTTTCACGAGCCTCTACCCCGGGTCCGGGATCACCCCCCACCCCCCCCACACACTGATTAGCATAGCTAGCATAGCTTCACAAGTAGATAGTAGCATCTAAATATCATTAAATCACAAGTCCAAGACACCAGATGAAAGATACAGATCTTGTGAATAAAGCCACCATTTCAGATTTTTAAAATGTTTTACAGGGAAGACACAATATGTAAATCTATTAGCTAAACACGTTAGCAAAATACACAATTTCTTTGTCCACCATTTTTTCTCTCCACCAGTAGCTATCACCAATTCGGCTAAACTAAGATATTGATAGCCAATAACCAATAAAAAACCTCATCAGATGACAGTCTGATAACATATTTATGGTATAGGATAGGTTTTGTTAGAAAAAAGTGCATATTTCAGGTAGAAATCACAGTTTACAATTGCACCGACCATCACAACTCGACTAGAATTACTATAGAGAGCAACGTGTATGACCAATTTACTCATCATAAAACATTTCATAAGAATAGACAAAGCATAGCAATGGAAAGACCCAGATCTTGTGATTTCAGACAATATTTCAGATTTTCTAAGCGTTTTACAGCGAAAACACAATAAATCGATAAGTTAGCATACCACATGTGCAAACGTTACCAGAGCATCGATTCAAGCCAAAGAGAGCTATAACGTAATCATCGCCAAAATATATTAATTTTTTCACTAACCTTCTCAGAATTCTTCCGATGACACTCCTGTAACATCATTTTACAACATACATATAGAGTTTGTTCGAAAATGTGCATATTTAGCCATACAAAACCGTGGTTATACAATGAAAATACTAGCAAATCAAGGCTCAAAATGTCGGACGTCATCTTTCAGAGTGATCTAGTTTAATCGAAAGCTAATCATATACTTGACTAAAAAATACAGGGTTGACAGGAATCGAAAGACAAATTAGTTCTTAATGCAACCGCTGATTTACATTTCTAAAATTATCCTTACTGTGCAATACAGGGTTCGCCAAGTGAAGCGATAACAAACAAAATGGCGGATTATGCGTTTAAAATATTTCGACAGAACAACGATTTATCATATTAAATATTTCTTACTATGAGGTGATTTTCCATCAGATTCTTGGGCAATGTATCCTTTCTTGGGTCTAATCTTCTTTTGGTCGATAGATGTCCTCTGTCCTTCGAAATGTCCACTAACATCGACCGAGACCCCGAAACGTACCCAAAGCTTCAAAGTGCACGACAAAGAAATTCCTCAAAATCGCACTAAACGGATATAAATTGCTATAAAACGGTTCAAATTAACTACATTATGATGTTTTCAACAACTATAACGAGTAAAAACATGACCGGAGAAATTTTACTGGCTAAACAACCATTTGGAAGGAGGCAAGCCTGATGTCCATCTTGCGTAAGACGCGCGAAGGGAAAGGACGGTACTTCCACGTTTTGTTGTTTTATAGTGGCTCTGATTGCGCAATCGAATCCATTCAAAACGTCATGACGTACTGACACCCAGAGGAAGACGTAGGCAGTGTCGGTTTCTCCATAGCATTTACAGGCACCTTAAAACCGACCCCAGATCAGGGGTCAAAATTTCTGAAATCTGACTCCCTGTCAGGAAAAGTGCTGTAGAAGTAGTTCTGTACCACTCAGAGACAAAATTCCAACGGCTATAGAAACTAGAAAGTGTTTTCTATCCAATAATAACAATAATATGCATATTGTACGATCAAGAATTGAGCACGAGGCAGTTTAATTTGGAGACCAAAAAATGCTAATGCGGAACAGCACCCCCTATAGTTACAAGAAGTTTTAAGATGGGGAGGAAAGCACTTTTAAAGAACAACCAGGCATCCTCTACTGACGGGATGAGGTCAATATCCTTCCAGGATACCCAGGCCAGGTCGATTAGAAAGGCCTGCTCACTGAAGTGTTTTAGGGAGCGTTTGACAGTGACGAGGGGTCATCGTTTGACCGCGGACCCAGGATGATATCTATGAGGGTGCCCATGTTTACGGATTTGGGGTTGTACCTGGTAGGTTCCTTGATAATTTGTGTAAGATTGAGGGCATCTAGCTTAGATTGTAGGAACGGCCGGGGTGGTGAGCATATCCCAGTTTAGGTCACCTAACAGTACGAACTCTGAAGACAGATGGGCGGCAATCAATTCACATATGGTGTCCAGGGCACAGCTGGGAGCTGAGGGGGGTCTATAACAAGCGGCAACAGTGAGAGATTTATTTCTGGAGAGATGGATTTTTAAAAGTAGAAGCTCGAGCTGTTTGGCCATAGACCTGGATAGTATGACAGACTCTGCAGGCTATCTCTTTTAGAGGTCGACCGATTAATCGGAATGGCTGATTAATGAGGGCCGATTTCAAGTTTTCATAACAATCGGATTCGGTAATTTTGGACGCCGATGAATTTATTATTATTTTTTAAATATATATATTTATACCTTTATTTAACCTGGCAAGTCAGTTAAGAACACATTCTTATTTTCAATGACGGCCTAGGAACGGTGGGTTAACTGCCTTGTTCAGGGGCAGAACAACAGATTTTTACCTTGTCAGCTCAGGGATTCAATCTTGCAACCTTACGGTTAACTAGTCCAACGCTCTAACCACCTGCCTCATGAGGAGCCCGCCTGTTACGCGAATGCAGTAAGAAGCCAAGGTAAGTTGCTAGCTAGTATTAAACTTATCTTATAAAAACCAATCAATCAATTAATCATAATCACTAGTTATAACTACACATGGTTGATGATATTACTAGTTTATCTAGCGTGTCCTGCGTTGCATATAATCGATGCAGTGCGCATTCGCGAAAAAGGACTGTCGTTGCTCCAACGTGTACCTAACCATAATCATCAATGCCTTTCTTAAAATCAATACACAGAAGTATATATTTTTAAACCTGCATATTTAGCTAAAAGAAATCCAGGTTAGCAGGCAATATTAACCAGGTGAAATTGTGTCACTTCTCTTGCGTTCATTGCACGCAGAGTCAGGGTATATGCAACAGTTTGGGCCGCCTGGCTCATTGTGAACTAATTTGCCAGAACTTTACGTAATTATGACATAACATTGAAAGTTGTGCATTGTAACAGGAATATTTAGACTGATGGATGCCACCCGTTAGATAAAATACGGAACGGTTCCGTATTTCACTGAAAGAATAAACATTTTGTTTTCGAGATAATTAGTTTCCGGATTCGACCATATTAATGACCTAAGGCTCATATTTCTGTGTGTTATTATGTTATAATTAAGTCTATGATTTGATAGAGCAGTCTGACTGAGCGATGGTGGGCACCAGCAGGCTCGTAAGCATTCATTCAAACAGCACTTTTGTGCGTTTTGCCAGCAGCTCTGCTGTTTATGAATTCAAGCCTATCAACTCCCGAGATTAGGCTGGTGTAACCGATGTGAAATGGCTAGCTAGTTAGCGGGGTGCGCGCTAATAGCGTTTCAAACGTCACTCGCTCTGAGACTTGGAGTAGTTGTTCCCCTTGCTCTGCATGGGTAACGCCGCTTCGAGGGTGGCTGTTGTCGATGTGTTCCTGGTTCGAGCCCAGTTAGCGGCGAGGAGAGGGATGGAAGCTATACTGTTACACTGGCAATACTAAAGTGCCTATAAGAACATCCAATAGTCAAAGGTATATGAAATACAAATCGTATAGAGAGAAATAGTCCTATAATTCCTATAATAACTACAACCTAAAACTTCTTACCTGGGAATATTGAAGACTCATGTTAAAAGGAACCACCAGCTTTCATATGTTCTCATGTTCTGAGCAAGGAACTTAAACGTTAGCTTTCTTACATGGCACATATTGCACTTTTACTTTCTTCTCCAACACTTTGTTCTTGCATTATTTAAACCAAATTGAACATGTTTCATTATTTATTTGAGGCTAAATTGATTTTATTGATGTATTATATTAAGTTAAAATAAGTGCTCATTCAGTATTGTTGTAATTGTCATTATTACAAATAAATTAAAAAAATCGTCCGATTAATCGGTATCGACCTCTAATCTCTTTAGTAGATTGCAACTCCGCCCCCTTTAGCAGTTCTATCTTGATGGAAAATGTTGTAGTTATGGTCTCACAAGGGGTCGTGACAGCGTCTGGAGACGCCGTGGAGAACGTTCTGCTGCCTGCAACATCCTCCAGCATGACCGGTTTGGCGGTGGGTCAGTCATGGTGTGGGGTGGCATTTCTTTGTGGGGCCGCACAGCCCTCCATGTGCTCGCCAGAGGTAGCCTGACTGCCATTAGGTACTGAGATGAGATCCTCAGACCCCTTGTGAGACCATATGCTGACACATGCACATTTGTGGCCTGCTGGAGGTCATTTTGCAGGGCTCTGGCAGTGCTCCTCCTTGCACAAAGGCGGAGGTAGCGGTCCTGCTGCTGGGTTGTTGCCCTCCTACGGCCTCCTCCACGTCTCCTGATGTACTGGCCTGTCTCCTTGTAGCGCCTCCATGCTCTGGACACTACGCTGACAGACACAGCAAACCTTCTTGCCACAGCTCGCATTGATGTGCCATCCTGGATGAGCTGCACTACCTGAGCCACTTGTGTGGGTTGTAGACTCCGTCTCATGCTATCACTAGAGTGAAAGCACCGCCAGCATTCAAAAGTGACCAAAACATCAGCCAGGAAGCATAGGAACTGAGAAGTGGTCTGTGGTCACCACCTGCAGAACCACTCCTTTATTGGGGCTGTCTTGCTAATTGCCTATAATTTCCACCTTTTGTCTATTCCATTTGCACAACAGCATGTGACATTTATTGTCAATCAGTGTTGCTTCCTAAGTGGACAGTTTGATTTCACAGAAGTGTGATTGACTTGGAGTTACATTGTGTTGTTTAAGTGTTCCCTTTATTTTTTTGAGCAGTGTATATATATATACAGTGCCTTCGGAAACTGAGCAATCAGGGGGAAGGACCTTGGTCAGGGTGGTGACCAAGAACCCGATGGTCACTCTGACAGAGCTCCAGAGTTTATTTGTGGAGATGGGAGAACCTTCCAGAAGGACAGCCATCTCTGCAGCACTCCACCAATCAGGCCTTTTATGGTAGAGTGGCCAGACGGAAGCCACTCCTCAGTAAAAGGCACATGACAGCCCGCTTGGAGTTTGCCAAAATGCACCTAAAGGACTCTCAGACCATGAGAAACAAGATTCTCTGGTCTGATGAAAGTAAGATTGGACTCTTTGGCCTGAATGCCAAGTGGCACATCTGCAGGAAACCAGGCACCGCTCATCACTTGGCCAATACCCTCCCTACGGTGAAGCATGGTGGTGGCAGCATCATGCTGTGAGGATGTTTTTCAGCGGCATGGACTGGGAGACTAGTCATGTTCAAGGGAAAGATGAACAGAGCAAAGTACAAAGAGATCCTTGGGGGGGTTGGGGTCTCGCAGGTCTGGGCGGGGTGCTTATCGCTCTGTTGCTCCTGTGTGAGGTGCTGGGGCTGCTGTTGGGTGCGATGTCTTTCAGGGTCCTGGCAAAGGTTGGGACTGCCGCCTTGTATATGTGTATATGCGCTCCATTTAGTTAGTCTGCCTTTTAATTAGTTACTTTGTTGGTCGTAGAGGCTGTCCAAGTCCAGGGTGGGGTGATGTGCCAGGTGGACATTGGGTTTTGAAGCACAGTCACAGGAAATACTTGCGTTTACCTGCTGTATGGTGGAAGGGTGAAAATCTTTTCGGGGTAGCAGGATAGAGATGACCACTCTTGAGTTGGGGAAAATGGAGGAAGCTTTTTCAATCACTCCCTTGAGTGTTGTGGCCACCCTTTCCTGCTGGGCCCTCCGGTCATTTGTGCCCGTGTGATTTATTATGTGGCTGGGGGACCCTAGTTGGTCCTCTGACAGCAGCTCCAGGGCGAGTCACATTTTTAGACACCAGAGTTTATCCACTTTGTGTATGGGAAATAATTTTTGTTCTTTAATGTATTTCCCATTTCAGTCAGTGGGTGTGGGTGTGTGTGTGTGTGGGGGGGGGGGGGGGGGTTGTCAGGAAGGCCAACAGAGGGGCTTGACAGGGGGGGTGCTATGAGGGGGTGTCTGCTGGGTTGGTGGATCCTGTCTTGGGTGTCCCACTGTGGTTTTTGGTGTCTGAAGTGGGCTGTTCTGTTGGCATCTCTGGGGGGATGTCCTGCTCTTTCATGAGTTGTTCATTGTCGCACCTCAAGCTTTCTAAGCTCCTCCTTCACTACTCTCACCTCCTCCATCTGTGTAGTTTTTCCTCTACCTCCTGTTGGAGTTTTGTCACCGCAGTCCAGAGTGCAGACACGTCTCTCTCCCTCTTCAGCTCTCCGGGACTGGTTGAAGGGGTTTTGTGTAGGTCTGTTAGGGTTTGTGCTGTCTGCTCGTTGTTCGAGCTCCACCAGCCTTATCTCCAGCTGACTGAATTTTCCCGTCATATCAATGAAGCAGTGCTGTTTTGGGATCTGGGTTTGCTCAGTGCTGGGAGGGTGACTCTCCTCTTGGGGCTGCTTTGAGGAGGAGGTGTGATCCGACTCTCTCAGGGTGAAGGAGTTGTCACCAGAAGTGCTGTGCTCTCTCTTTTATTCTGCAAATGTTGCCAAACTGTGTGTGGTTTCACTGCACCATTACTGTTACAGTCTTGTACAGGTTGAGTCAGTGTCCTCGTTGTTCAGTATTCTAATTTTCCACCCTTTGCAAATACCCTCTTTCTTGATAGAGGGGTAGTGTGCTATTTTAGCGCTGTGCCATGACAGGGTCTGTGTGGGAAATTAAGTTGCTTAAAATCAAATCCAATTTTCTTTGTCATATGCGCCAAATACAACTTAAGCCTAACCTTACAGTGAAATGCTTACTTACAAGCCCTTAACCAACAATGCAGTTTTAAGAAAATAGCAAACAAAAAATAATTAAATAGCAGCAGTAAATAACAATAGCGGGGCTATATACAAGGGGGTACCGGTACAGAGTCAATGAGCGGGGGCACCGGTGTCAAGGTAATTGAGGTAATATGTACATGTAGGTAGAGTTATTAGAGTTACTATGCATAGATAATAACAGAGAGTAGCAGCAGCGTGGAAGAGGGTGGGGGGGGGGGGGGGGGGGCAATGCAAATAGTCTGGATAACCATTTGATTATTCAAATGTTCAGGAGTCTTATGGCTTAGTGGTAGAAGCTGTTTAGAAGCCTCTTGGACCTAGACTTGGCACTCCGGTAACGCTTGCCGTGCGGTAGCAGAGAGAACAGTCTATGACTGCGGTGGCTGGAGTCTTTGACAATTTTTAGGGCCTTCCTCTGACACCGCCTGGTATAGAGATCCTGGATGGCAGGAAACTTGGCCCCGGTGATGTACTGGGCCATAAGCATTACCCTCTGTGGTGCCTTGCGGTTGGAGGGCGAGTAGTTGCCATACCAGGCAGTGATGCAACCCTTCAAGATGCTCTCGATAGTGCAGCTGTAAAACCTTTTGAGGATCTGAGGACCCATGTCAAAACATTTTAGTCTCCTGAGGGGGAATAGGTTTTGTCGTACCCTCTTCACGACTGTCTTGGTGTGCTTGGACCATGTTAGTTTGTTGGTGATGTGGACGCCAAGGAACTTGAAGCTCTCAACCTGCTCCACTACAGCCCCGTTGATGAGAATGTGGGCGTGCTCGATCCTCCTTTTCCTGTTGTCCACAATCATCTCCTTTGTATTGATCACATTGAGGGAGAGGTTGTTGTCCTTGCACTACTTGGTCATGTCTTTGACCTCGTTCTTATAGGCTGTCTCATCATTGTCGGTGATCAGGCCAACCACGGTTGTGTCATCAGCAAACTTAATGATGGTGTTGGAGTCATGCCGGGCCGTGCAGTCATGAGTGAACAGGGAGTAGAGGAGGGAACTGAGCACGCACTCCTGGTGGACCCCGTTTTGAAGATCAGTGTGCAGATGTGTTGTTACCTACCTTTACCACCTGGGGTAGGCCCATCAGGAAGTTCAGGATCCAGTTGCAGAGGGAGGTGTTTTGTACCAGGGTCCTTAGCTTAGTGATGAGCTTTGAGGGCACTATGGTGTTGAACGCTGAGCTGTAGTCAATGAATAGCATTCTCACATAGGTGTTCCTTTTGTCCAGGTGTGAAAGGGCATTGTGGAGTACGATAGAGATTGCATCATCTGTGGATCTGTTGGTGAGGTATGCAAATTGGAGTGGGTCTAGGGATTCTGGGATAATGGTGTTGATGTGAGCCATGACCAGCCTATCAAAGCATTTCATGGCTACAGACATGAGTGCTACGGGTCGGTAGTCATTTAGGCAGGTTACCTTAGTGTTCTTGGGCACAGGGACTAATGTCAGTGAAAATGTCAGTGAAGACACTTGCCAGTTGGTCAGCGCATGCTCGGAGTACACGTCCTGGTAATCCGTCTGGCCCTGCGGCCTTGTGAATGTTGACCTGTTTAAAGGTCTTACTCACGTCGGCTGCGGAGAGCATGGTCACACAGTCGTCCGGAACAGCTGATTCTCTTATGCATGTTTCAGTGTTGCTTGCCTCAAAGCGAGCATAGAAGTTATTTAGCTCATCTGGTTGGTTCTTGCCACTGGGCTGCTCTTTTCTGTGCTTCCCTTTGTAGTCTGTAATAGTTGGCAAGCCTTGCCACATCCGATGAGCGTCTTAGCCAGTGTAGTACGATTTGATCTTAGCCCTGTATTGGCGCTTTGCCTGTTTGATGGTTCGTCGGACGGCATTGCAGGATTTCTTATAAGTTTACGGGTTAGAGTCCCGATCCTTGAACGCGGCAGCTCTACCCTTTAGCTCAGTGCGAATGTTGCCTGTAATCCATGGCTTCTGGTTGGGGTATGTACATACAGTCACTGTGGGGACAACGTCCTCTGTGCACTAATTGATAAAGCCAGTGACTGATGTGGTGTACTCCTCAATGCCATCGGAGGAATCCCGGAACAGTCCAGTCTGTGATAGCAAAACAGTCCTGTAGTTTAGCATCTGCTTCATCTGACCACTTTTTTATAGACCAAGTCACTGGTGCTTCCTGCTTAAATTTTTGCTTGTAGGAGGATAATATTATGGTCAGATTTGCCAAAAGGAGGGCGAGGGAGAGCTTTGGGCGAGGGAGAGCTTTGTAATTTTGATTTGGAGTGAAGGTTATGTTGTAGAGGGTAGTATATTTTATAAATCCTTGTGAAAAAAATCCAAGTTTACACAACTCTAAACCATTTTTTTTGCAGGGCAATTCTGGAGCACATGAGCTTGTGACCTCTCTCTCTCTCTTTCTGTCTCTCTCTCTCTCCTCTTTAAGACGTTTATAAGCAGCTAACAGGCCAGTCTAATCCTGCTCATGTCCACATAAGCAGCTAGGATAGGAGACTCATAGTGACTCACCATGAGATGGAGTCATCACGGACCAGCTTAATGTCCGGGGGAGAGAGAGAGAGAGAGAGAGAGAGAGAGAGAGAGAGAGAGAGAGAGAGAGAGAGAGAGAGAGAGAGAGAGAGAGAGAGAGAGAGAGAGAGAGAGAGAGAGAGAGAGAGAGAGAGAGAGAGAGAGAGAGAGAGAGAGAGAGAGAGAGAGAGAGAGAGAGAGAGAGAGAGAGAGAGAGAGAGAGAGAGAGAGAGAGAGAGAGAGAGAGAGAGAGAGAGAGAGAGAGAGAGAGAGAGTGATGACGTAGACTCATCAGTGCTGATTTCATGTCAAGGGTAGAAAAAAGGGGTTGACAGAGTGAGAGAGAGGCGGGCAGAGAGAGGCGATATATACAAGACATGGCGAGGGAGAGAGATGCGAAGGAGAGAGAACATAAAGAATGTTTAGAGACAAGGGGTGAGAGTGGAGAAACTGCTTCAAACTCTCCCTGTTATGTAATCTATTAATGTGTTTACCTGACCGCAGGAGAGGGAGGTAGTTTCACCTGAACCTCCCTTCATACACCTCTCCCCTGCAGAGACACTAGATTGGACACATGCACACACACACAGTTGGGTAAACAAGCACAGGGACAATGCATCAACACTTAAATATCATGCTGGAGAGAGTGTGTGTGTGTCTGCATGCATATGTGTGTGTGTATATATGTGTGGTACTGTATAACTATTCAGATTAGGAAGCATTCCCTGATACCTTGCACATTACACACTGAAGACAGCAAGGCTTTGGAAGGAGGCTGTGAGAATAGCATAAATGACTTTCTAATAGCTGAGTGATGCCTTTCATTTTGTCATGAGCAAATATAAGTAATTTCCCATTCACTGAGATACACACACACATGCACACACACTCACAGAGGTCAGTAGATATCAAATCAAAATCAATCACATTTAATTTGTCATATGCGCCGAATACAACAGGTGTAGACCTTACAGTGAAACGCTTACTTACAAGCCTTTAACCAACAATGCAGTTTTAAGAAAATCCCCCAAAAAGTAAGAGATAAGAATAACAAATAATTAAAGAGCAGCAGTAAATAACAATAGCTGGGCTATATACAGGGGGTACCGGTACAGAGTCAATGTGTCAATGTGCGGGGGGCACCGGTGTCGAGGTAATTTAGGTAATTATGTACATGTAGGTAGAGTTATTAAAGTGACTATGCATAGATAATAACAGAGAGTAACAGCAGCGTGGAAGAGGGGGGGGGGGGGGGGGGGGGCAATGCAAATAGTCCGGTAACACTTGCCGTGCGGTAGCAGAGAGAACAGTCTATGACAAGGGTGGCTGGAGTCTTTGACAATTTTTAGGGCATTCCTCTGACAACACCTGGTATAGAGGTCCTGAATGGCAGGAAGCTTGGCCCCGGTGATGTACAGGGCCGTACACACTACCCTCTGTAATGCTTTGCAGTCAGAGGCCGAGCAGTTGCCATGCCAGGCAGTGATGCAACTCTTCAGGATGCTCTCAATGGTGCAGCTGTGAAACCTTTTGAGGATCTGAGGACCCATGCCAAATATTTTCAGTCTCCTGAGGGAGAAGAGGTTTTGTTGTGTCCTCTTCACGACTGTCTTGGTGGGCTTGGACCATGTTAGTTTGTTGGTGATGTGGACACCAAGGAACTTGAAGCTCTCAACCTGCTCCACTACAGCCCCGTCGATGACAATGGGGGCGTGCTCGATCCTCCTTTTCCTGTTGTCCCCAATCATCTCCTTTGTCTTGATCACGTTGAGGGAGAGGTTGTTGTCCTTGCACCACACGGTCATGTCTCTGACCTCTTCCCTATAGACTGTCTCATCATTGTCGGTGATCAGGCCAACCACTGTTGTGTCATCAGCAAACTTAATGATGGTGTTGGAGTCATGCCTGGCCGTGCAGTCATGAGTGAACAGGGAGTAGAGGAGGGGACTGAGCACGCACCCCTGAGGGGCCCCCGTGTTGAGGATCAGCGTGGCGGATGTGTTGTTACCTACCCTTACCACCTGGGGGCGGCCCGTCAGGAAGTTCAGGATCCAGGGTCCTTAGCTTAGTGATGAGCTTTGAGGGCACTATGGTGTTGAACGCTGAGCTGTAGTCAATGAATAGCCTTCTCACATAGGTGTTCCTTTTGTCCAGGTGTGAAAGGGCAGTGTGGAGTACGATAGAGATTACATCATCTGTGGATTTGTTGGTGCGGTGTGCAAATTGGAGTGGGTCTAGGGATTCTGGGATAATGGTGTTGATGTGAGCCATGACCAGCCTTTCAAAGCATTTCATGGCTACAGACGTGAGTGCTACGGGTCGGTAGTCATTTAGGCAGGTTACCTTAGTGTTCTAGGGCACAGGGACTATGCTGCTTGAAACATGTTGGTATTACAGACTCAGACAGGGAGAGGTTGAAAATGTCAGTGAAGACACTTGCCAGTTGGTCAGCTCTGCGGCCTTGTGAATGTTGACCTGTTTTTAAGGTCTTATTCACATCGGCTGCGGGGAGCGTGATCACACAGTCATCAGGAAGATCTGATGCTCTGATGCATGCTTCAGTGTTACTTGCCTCGAAGCGAGCATAGAAGTTATTTAGCTCGTCTTGTAAATCAAATCAAATCAAATTTTATTAGTCACATACACATGGTTAGCAGATGTTAATGCGAGTGTAGCGAAATGCTTGTGCTTCTAGTTCCGACAATGCAGTAATAACCAACAAGTAATCTAACCTAACAATTCCACAACTACTACCTTATACACACACACAAGTGTAAAGGGATAAAGAATATGTACATAAAGATATATGAATGAGTGGTGGTACAGAACGGCATGGCAAGATGCAGTAGATGGTATAGAGTACGGTATATACATATGAGATGAGTACTGTAGGGTATGTAAACATAAAGTGGCATAGTTTAAAGTGGCTAGTGGTACATGTATTACATAAAGATGGCAAGATGCAGTAGATGATATAGAGTACAGTATATACATATGAGATGGGTAATGTAGGGTATGTAAACATTATATTAAGTGGCATTGTTTAAAGTGGCTAGTGGTACATTTTTACATAATTTCCATCAATTCCCATTTTTAAAGTGGCTGGAGTTGAGTCAGTATGTTGGCAGCGGCCGCTAAATGTTAGTGGTGGCTGTTTAACAGTCTGATGGCCTTGAGATAGAAGCTGTTTTTCAGTCTCTCGGTCCCTGCTTTGATGCACCTGTACTGACCTCGCCTTCTGGATGATAGCGGGGTGAACAGGCAGTGGCTTGGGTGGTTGTTGTCCTTGATGATCTTTATGGCCTTCCTGTGACATCGGGTGGTGTAGGTGTCCTGGAGGGCAGGTAGTTTGCCCCCGGTGGTGCGTTCTGCAGACCTCACTACCCTCTGGAGAGCCTTACGGTTGTGGGCGGAGCAGTTGCCGTACCAGGCGGTGATACAGCCCGACAGGATGCTCTCGATTGTGCATCTGTAGAAGTTTGTGAGTGCTTTTGGTGACAAGCCGAATTTCTTCAGCCTCCTGAGGTTGAAGAGGCGCTGCTGCGCCTTCTTCACAACGCTGTCTGTGTGGGTGGACCAATTCAGTTTGTCCGTGATGTGTACACCGAGGAACTTAAAACTTTCCACCTTCTCCACTACTGACCCGTCGATGTGGATAGGGGGGTGCTCCCTCTGCTGTTTCCTGAAGTCCACAATCATCTCCTTTGTTTTGTTGACGTTGAGTGTGAGGTTATTTTCCTGACACCACACTCCGAGGGCCCTCACCTCCTCCCTGTAGGCCGTCTCGTCGTTGTTGGTAATCAAGCCTACCACTGTAGTGTCATCCGCAAACTTGATGATTGAGTTGGAGGCGTGCATGGCCACGCAGTCGTGGGTGAACAGGGAGTACAGGAGAGGGCTCAGAACGCACCCTTGTGGGGCCCCAGTGTTGAGGATCAGCGGGGTGGAGATGTTGTTACCTACCCTCACCACCTGGGGGCGGCCCGTCAGGAAGTCCAGGACCCAGTTGCACAGGGCGGGGTCGAGACCCAGGGTCTCGAGCTTGATGACGAGTTTGGAGGGTACTATGGTGTTAAATGCTGAGCTGTAATCGATGAACAGCATTCTCACATGGGTATTCCTCTTGTCCAGATGGGTTAGGGCAGTGTGCAGTGTGGTTGCGATTGCGTCGTCTGTGGACCTATTGGGTCGGTAAGCAAATTGGAGTGGGTCTAGGGTGTCCGGTAGGGTGGAGGTGATATGGTCCTTGACTAGTCTCTCAAAGCACTTCATGATGACGGAAGTGAGTGCTACGGGGCGGTAGTCGTTTAGCTCAGTTACCTTAGCTTTCTTGGGAACAGGAACAATGGTGGCCCTCTTGAAGCATGTGGGAACAGCAGACTGGGATAAGGATTGATTGAATATGTCCGTAAACACACCAGCCAGCTGGTCTGCGCATGCTCTGAGGACGCGGCTGGGAATGCCGTCTGGGCCTGCAGCCTTGCGAGGGTTAACACGTTTAAACGTAGGCTCGTGTCACTAGGCAGCTCTTGGCTGTGCTTCCCTTTGTAGTCTGTAATAGTTTGCAAGCCTTGCCACATCCGATGCGCATCGGAGCCAGTGTAGTACGTTTTGATCTTAGTCCTGTATTGACGCTTTGCCTGTTTGATGCTTCGTCGGAGGGCATAGCGGGATTTCTAATAAGCTCCTTGAAAGCGGCAAAACCCTGAGACTTCCTTAGATATCTATTACCAGCTGTTGTTTACAAATATGCATAGGCCCCCGTCCCGTGTCTTTCCAGAGGCTGCTGTTCTGTCCTGCTGATAGTGTATAACCCTCCAGCTGTATGTTCTTAATGTCGTCGTTCAGCCACGACTCGGTGAAATATACAATATTACAGTTTTTAATGTCCCGTTGGTGGGATGTACGTGCTTTCAGGTCGTCCCATTTATTTTCCAGTGATTGAATGTTAGCTAGCAGAACGGAAGGCAAGGGCAGATTAGCCACTCGTCGCCTGATCCTCACAAGGCATCCTGATCTCTTTCCGCTAAACCTACGTGTCCTTTTCCAGCGAATCATGGGGATCTGGGCCAGGTCGGGTGTCCGCAGTATATCCCTCCCATCCGACTCATCCAATTTTGAGGTGAGTAATCCCAGTTCTGATGTCTCTTTTCGGTCATAAGAGACGGTAGCAGCAACATTATGTACAGTCGTGGCCAAAAGTTTTGAGAATGACACAAATATTAATGTTCACAAAGGATGCTGCCTCAGTATGTATGATGGCAATTTGCATATACTCCAGAATGTTATGAAAAGTGATCAGATGAATAGCAATTAATTGCAAAGTCCCTCTTTACTATACAAATGAACTGAATCCCCCAAAAACATTTCCACTGCATTTCAGCCCTGCCACAAAAGGACCAGCTGACAATATGTCAGTGATTCTCTCGTTAACACAGGTGTGAGTGTTGACGAGGACAAGGCTGGAGATCACTCTGTCATGCTGATTGAGTTTGAATAACAGACTGGAAGCTTCAAAGGAGGGTGGAGTCATTGTTCTTCCTCTGTCAACCATGGTTACCTGCAAGGAAACACGTGCCGTCATCATTGCTTTGCACAAAAAGGGCTTCACAGGCAAGGATATTGCTGCCATTAAGATTGCACCTAAGTCAACCATTTATCGGATCACCAAGAACTTCAAGGAGAGCGGTTCAATTGTTGTGAAGAAGGCTTCAGGGCGCCCAAGAAAGTCTAGCAAGCGCCAGGACCGTCTCCTAAAGTTGATTCAGCTGCGGGATCGGGGCACCACCAGTACAGAGCTTGCTCAGGAATGGCAGCAGGCAGGTGTGAGTGCATCTGCACGCACAGTGAGGCGAAGACTTTTGGAGGATGGCCTGGTGTCAAGAAGGGCAGCAAAGAAGCCACTTCTCTCCAGGAAAAACATCAGGGAAAGACTGATATTCTGCAAAAGGTACAGGGATTGGACTGCTGAGGACTGGGGTAAAGTCATTTTCTCTGATGAATCCTCTTTCCGATTGTTTGGGGCATCCGGAAAAAGCTTGTCCGGAGAAGACAAGGTGAGCGCTACCATCAGTCCTGTGTCATGCCAACAGTAAAGCATCCTGAGCCCATTCATGTGTGGGGTTGCTTCTCAGTCAAGGGAGTGGGCTCACTCACAATTTTGCCTAAGAACACACCCATGAATAAAGAATGGTACCAACACATCCTCCGAGAGCAACTTCTCCCAACCATCCAGGACAGTTTGGTGACGAACAATGCCTTTTCCAGCATGATGGAGCACCTTGCCATAAGGCAAAAGTGATAACTAAGTGGCTCGGGGAACAAAACATTGATATTTTGGGTCCATGGCCAGGAAACTCCCCAGACCTTAATCCCATTGAGAACTTGTGGTCAATCCTCAAGAGGCGGGTGGACAAACAAAAACCCACAAATTCTGACAAACTCCAAGCATTGTTTATGCAAGAATGGGCTGCCATCATTCAGGATGTGGCCCAGAAGTTAATTGACAGCATGCCAGGGTGGATTGCAGAGGTCGTGAAAAAGAAGGGTCAACACTGCAAATATTGACTCTTTGCATCAACTTCATGTAATTGTCAATAAAAGCCTTTGACACTTCTGAAATGCTTGTAATTATACTTCAGTATTCCATAGTAACATCTAACATCTAAAGACACTGAAGCAGCAAACTTTGTGGAAATTAATATTTGTGTCATTCTCAAAACTTTTGGCCACGACTGTACAAAGCAAGTTACAAACGCTGTGAATAAAAAAAAAAAAAATAGCATGGTTGTTTAAAAGCCGATAAGACGGCAGCCCTACCCTCCGGCGCCATCTTTCATAGTATCTGTTACTATAACAGCAGGAGTCAGGATGACCGTTGCTAAGTCATCTCTAAAGTAACTGGTCACAACAACCATCTCTTAATCACTGAAGGAAAGGATGAGAAAAGTTTTCATCTTAAGAAGAGAGTAGAGTATTTAGCACAGAAAGCATACCTGATATTATGGATGCAAAAAGAATGTATAGTTAATCAAATACAGCAGAACTTCTGTACTGTAGAATTTCTACATTAATATCTACATATACAATATACAACAAAGACCATTAGTCAGATACATATAGTTTCTATGAGTTGTATCTGCTTCAAACATTAATAGTGGAATGTTTAGCACCCAGAGGCTAACACATAAAGGACGGATAGGGAGTTTGTGTTATTAATCATAGCCTTAAAAAATGACAGAATGCACATGGAACAAGTCCGCTGGGATTTCCCTCAGTGATTAAAGTTTGATTGAAAAATCTATACATACGCAGAACAATTACACAATGTACAACATACAGCACCAGCGCTATGTACTAACACACAAGGCAATCTTAGATGAGGGATGAGTTTTATTCACCTGAGAGAGATTTGACCCTTATGTATCCACCATATAGGATCACGTCATTCAATACTATGGTAACACTAGCACTGTAGGGAAAGGGGTAAGAGGTTGTGACAATGACATGGTATTTACTTTGACCTCATCCTTTGGGATGAATTGGAACGCTGACTGAGAACCAGGTAGAATCGCCCAACATCAGTGTCCAACCTCACTAACGCTCTTGTGACTGAATGGAACAAATCCCTGCAGCAATGTTCCAACATCTAATGGAAAGACTTCCCAAAAGAGTGGAGGCTGATATAGCAGCAAAGGGGGGACTAACTCCATATTAATGGCCATGATTTTGGAATGGGATGTTCGACATGCAGGTGTCCAAATACTTTAGATTATATAGTTGTGGTATATGGTCAATATACCACAGCTAAGGGCTGTTCTTAAGTATGACACAACACGGAGTGCCTGGATACAGCCCTTACCATATTGGGCATATACCACAAACCTCCGAAGTGCTGTATTGATATTATAAACTGGTTACCAACGTAGCTGTAAAAATAATAAATGTTTTGTCATACCCATGGTATATTGTCTGATATACCACGGCTGTCAGCCAATCAGCATTCAGGGCTCAAACCACCTAGTTTCTAACAGTCTATAACACACAACCCCCTCATTAGGTCTGATACCAACAGGCTCAGAGACAGACAGTTTCTATCTTCAAGCCATCAGACTGCTGAACACTTGAACTTGACTGACCACCTTCTCTGGTTCTCCGCACCTTAGCACACATGCACACTCACTCATGAACACAGACACATACAGTTGAAGTTGGAAGTTTACATACACTTAGGTTGGAGTCAATAACCACTCCACAAATTTCTTGTTAACAAACTATAGTTTTGGCAAGTCGGTTAGGAGATCTACTTTGCGCATGACACAAGTAATTTTGTCATGCGCCAAGACCTCAGAAAACAAATTGTAGACCTCCACAGGTCTGGTTCATCTTTGGGAGCAATTTCCAAAAGACTGAAGGTAACACGTTCATCTGTACAAACAATAGTACGCAAGTATAAACACCATGGACCCACGCAGCCATCCTACCGCTCAGGAAGGAGACGCGTTCTGTCTCCTAGAGATGAACGTACTTTGGTGCGAAAAGTGCAAATCAATCCCAGAACAACAGCAAAGGACATTGTGAAGATGCTGGAGGAAACAGGTACAAAAGTATCTATATCCACAGTAAAACGAGTCCTATATAAACATAACCTGAAAGGCCGATCAGCAAGGGAGAAGCCACTGCTCCAAAACCGCCATAAAAAAGCCAGACTACTGTTTGCATCTGCACATGGGGACAAAGATCGTACTTTTTGGAGAAATGTCCTCTGGTCTGATGAAACAAAAATGGAACTGTTTGGCCATAATGACCATCGTTATGTTTGGAGGAAAAAGGGGGAGGCTTGCCAGCCGAAGAACACCATCCCAACCGTGAAGCATGGGGGTGGCAGCATCATGTTGTGGGGGTGCTTTGCTGCAGGAGGGACTGGTGCACTTCACAAAATAGATGGCATCATGACAAAGGAAAATTATGTGAATATATATTGAAGCAACATCTCAAGACATCAGTCAGGAAGTTAAAGCTTGGTCGCAAATGGGTCTTCCAAATGGACAATGACCCCAAGCATACTTCCAAAGTTGTGACAAAATGGCTTAAGGACAACAAAGTCAAGGTATTGGAGTGACCATCACAAAGCCCTGACCTCAATCCCATAGAAAATATGTGGGCAGAACTGAAAAAGCCTGTGCGCGAGCAAGGAGACCTACAAACCTGACTCAGTTACATCAACTCTGTCAGGAGGAATGGGACAAAATTCACCCAACTTATTGTGGGAAGCTTGTGGAAGGCTACCCGAAACGTTTGACCCATGTTAAACAATTTAAAGGCAATGCTACCAAATACTAATTGAGTGTATGTAAACTTCTGACCCAATGGGAATGTGATGAAAGAAATAAAAGCTGAAATGAATAATTATCTCTACCATTATTTTGACATTTCACATTCTTAAAATAAAGTGGTGATTCTAACTGACCTAAGACAGGGAATTTTTACTGGGATTAAATGTCAGGAATTGTGAAAAACTGAGTTTAAATGTATTTGGCTAAGGTGTATGTAAACTTCCGACTTCAACTGTATATACATTGTATATACATCACAATTGCTGCTACCAACCTCTTATTATACTGCTCAATTTATACACTTGCTCCCCATCCCCCCCTTCCCCTATAACATGTAAATATTGGACTATAAATTGTGCCTTCCTGTATTTCAATTTTTTTTTTTTGCTTTGTCATTATGGGGTATTGTGTGAAAAAAACGATTTAATTTTTTTTAGAATAAGGCTGTAATTTAACAAAATGTGGAAAAAGTCAAGGGGTCTGAATACTTTCTGAATGCACTGTATTTGTGTACGATCATGTGTCTATTATGCGTGGGAATACTTGGGAACAAATTTCCTGAATAAAAATCACTTGGAGTTGACAGAGAACAGATATCAGAGCATCTGATGCAGGATCAAAAACAAATCACCTCCTCTGATCAGATGCTCTGGAGGAGAGGAAAAGGTTTGTTTAGTGCAGGGGTGGGCAACTACAGTCCTTGAGGGCCTGATTGGTGTCACACTTTTTCTCCATCCCTAGCAAACACAGCTGATTAATCAAACTGCATTCTAAACTGAAGATCCTGGTTAGTTGATTATTGGAGTCAGTTAGCTGGGGCTGGGGAAAAACTGTTACACCAATCAGGCCCTCGAGGACTGGAATTGCCTACCCCGACCTAGAGTCTTTATGTGCTTAGCATAACTCTGCCCTCAACAGATACACATCAATCGTGGATTAAGAGCTACCCATCTAATAGAACACAGAGGGGTTTCTTTAATGGAAGCCACACTAAAGTAAGCCAGGTAGTGTGGTATACCTCAAGGCTGTTGTCTTGGTCCTCTACTGTTCTCAATGTTTTACTAATGACCTACCACTAGCCTTGAATTTAACCTGTGTGTCTATGTATTCTCAACATTACACACATTAGCTACCACAGCATGTGAAATAACTGCAACCCTTAACAAAGAACTGCAGTCAGTTTTAGAATGGGTGGCTAGTAATGAGCTAGTCCTAAATATATAAAAATGTAAATCATTGTATTTGGAACTAATCATTTGCTAAACCCTAAACCTCATCTAAATCTAGTAATGAATAATGTGGTGATTGAGCAATTTGAGAAGACTAAACTGCTTGGTGTAACCCTAGATCAGTGGTTCTTAACCTGGGTTCGATCGAACCCCAGGGGTTCGGTGAGTCAGTCTCAGGGGTTCGGCGGAGGTCAAGACACACATCCGACTCATATGATTCGTGATGACACGTCCCGCTTGGCCATCATTGGCTGCAGGTGATCACGCTACATCGCTTGGCCTATCTGTGCTGCAGGGAATTTGGTGCGCTCAGTAGTCGACTTGTGACTGTCGTGATGGTACGTCTTGTGATTTCTTTCTTAATATTTTAATCCCTTCATACTTACTATGTCGAGCAAAAAAAGAAAGTGGTCGGACGAATATGTACAATATGGATTCACATGTATAACGGAACGTGATGGGAGTCAGCGTCCTAACTGCATGATTTGCAATGCCAAGTTGAGCAATTCTAGTCTAGCACCGGCAAAACTAAGAGAACACTTCCTTAAGCTGCATGGAGATGGAAAATACAAGAACACAACGCTCGCTGAATTCAAGGTGAAGAGAGCCAGATTCGATGAAAAGGCTACTCTGCCTGTTCTCGGCTTTGTACCCATCAACAAACCGATCCTCACAGCATCGTACGAAGTTGCTTACCTGATCGCAAAGCAGGGCAAACCACACACCATTGGTGAAACACTCATAAAACCAGCTGTGTTGAAGATGGCGAATATCATGCTGGGAAAAGAGGCTGAAGTTAAGTTATCCCAAATTCCTCTTTCAAATGACACCATCAGCGACAGAATAGAAGACATGAGCAAAGACATCTTGGCTCAAGTAGTTGCAGATTTGATTTCAAGCCCTGCAAAATTCAGCCTTCAACTCGACGAGACCACAGACGTTTCCAATCTAAGCCAGCTTGCTGTATTCGTGCGCTATGTGAAAGACGACGTGATAAAGGAATTTTTTTTATTTTGTAAGCCTCTTACAACAACAACTAAGGCAGCCGATGTGAAGAAACTTGTGGATGACTTCTTCAAAGACAACAATCTATCTTTCGTGGGATATGGTTTCTGCAGTTTGTTCGGACGGAGCTCCAGTCATGCTGGGAAGAAAGTCTGGTTTTGGTGCGCTAGTGAAAGCCGATGCACCACACATCATTGTTACGCATTGTATTCTGCACAGGCATGCGTTGGCAACAAAAACCTTGCCTCCAAAACTGGCAGAAGTATTAAAAATTGTAGTGGAATGCGTGAACTATGTGCGAACTAGTGCTCTGAGGCACCGCATCTTCAGTGAGCTGTGTAAAGAAATGGGCTCTGAATTCGAGGTACTTCTGTACCATTCTAACGTTCGGTGGTTATCCCGGGGACAGGTGCTGAATCGTGTTTTTGCCGTGCGTGTGGAATTAGCCCTGTTTTTGCAAGACCACCAACATTGTCATGCAGATTGCTTCAAAAATTCTGAGTTCATTCTCATTTTAGCGTACATGGCTGATATCTTCGCAGCTCTCAATCATCTCAATCAAAAGATGCAGGGCGGTGGAGTCAACATCATCGAAGCGGAGGAAAACCTGAAGGCTTTTCAAAAAAAGCTACCGTTATGGAAACGACGAACAGAGAACGATAACTTCGCAAACTTTCCCCTGCTGGACGACTGTGTAAGTAAGATCGAAGATGTATCTGGAATCGGAGACATTTCTGTACACGCGGAACTGAAGCAAGCAATTGCCACGCACTTAGATGAGCTTGCAAAGTCTCTCGACGGATACTTCCCTACAAGAGAGTCATATCCAGCATGGGTGAGACAGCCGTTCACGTTTAGTGTTGAGACAACAGATGTGAATGATGAATACCTATATGAAATCATTGAAATTCAGCAGAGCCAGGTTCAACAGCAACTCTTCAGAACAACAACGCTTTCAACGTTTTGGTGTCAACAAATGGTAACGTACCCTGTTATTGCTAAGAAAGCTCTGGAGATTTTCATACCGTTTGTTACAGCATATCTTTGCGAGCAATCCTTTTCGAGGATGCTGGACATAAAAATGAAGAAAAGGAACAGACTTTGTTGCGAAAATGACATGAGAGTGGCACTTGCCAAGGTGAAGCCGCGCATTTCTGAACTGGTCTCTGAAAGGCAACAGCAGACGTCACACTGATTTGCAGTAAATATTCATTATTATGTTTTTGTTTTTGTGTGAAAATCATGTTTTGATGATTTTGTTCTTTGAACACACGGTGTTGATGTTGATGCACGGTTCATTTTGTGCACCAGTAAAATATATACCTATGTTTTGAATTTGAAAAAAATCATATTATTTTTCCAATTAAGAAGGGTTGGGTGAATGCGCATATGAAACTGGTGGGGTTCAGTACCTCCAACAAGGTTAAGAACCACTGCCCTAGATTGTAAGCTGACATGGTCAAAACATATTGATTCAACGGTTGCTAAAATGGGGAGAGGTCTGTCCGTGATAAAGTACTGCTCTGCTTTCTTGACATCACAATCAAACAAACAAGTCCTACATGCCCTAGTTTTATCATACCTGGACTACTGCTCTGTTACATGGTCAAGTGCTGCAAAGAAGAACATAGGCAAATTACAGTTGAAAAATAACAGAGCAGCACGTCTGGCTCTTAAATTTACAAGGAGGGATAATATCAACAGCATGCATATCAATCTCTCCTGGCTCAAAGTAGAGGAGAGATTGACTGCATCACTACTGGTCTTTGTGAGAGGTATTGACGTGTTAAAAGTACCGAAATGTCTGTTCAATAGGTTAACACAGAGCTCAGACACTTGTCCATACCCCACATACCCCTCCAACTCAGGTAAATCAAGCCAGCAGTAAAATCAGATTTAAAAAACACCTCACAGCACATTGAGGAATGTGAAGACACACGCAAATACACATCAGCTACCTTTAATGATTTTTCTTTTTGTTACCTTTATTTAACTAGGCAAGTCAGTTAAGAACAAATTCTTATTTACAATGATGGCCTACACCGGCCTAACCCAGACGACGCTGGGCCAATTGTGCACCGCCCATGGGACTCCCAATCACAGCCAGTTGGGATACAGCCTGGATTCGAACCAGGTGTCTGTAGTTACACCTCTAGCACTGAAATGTAGCACCTTAGACCGCTGCGCCACTCAGGAGCCCAATGATATGAGAACAGTGAGGCTGAGTCCCAGAGGGATAATTGCAGAGTCAGAGATCACACGACTAATGAAGCGATTCCCTAATTAACCAATGGTGTCACTGCTGCCTCTTAGCTGGCCCTCTGGCCCACTCCAGCCTCTAACAAGTAACAACACATACTCAGGGTGTTGCGTTTAAGGTGTGTGTGTGTGTGTGTGTGTGTGTGTGTGTGTGTGTGTGTGTGTGTGTGTGTGTGTGTGTGTGTGTGTGTGTGTGTGTGTGTGTGTGTGTGTGTGTGTGTGTGTGTGTTGGGCGTGCATGCTTGTGCTCGTGCACATACCCTTTTCACACTATTGGGTGTGAATAGTAATCATAGTCTAGGCCTACATCAAAGGAGTGCGCTACAATGCCTATGCTTGGTGAGCCAGCCACACATATAGTGTACAGTACATAACAATAACTCATTTGTAAGGTTGTAATGTCGTCATTTTCACCTTAAGCATGCTCTTTGTAAGAATAGATATTCAGAGCAATGCCACAATAGCAATGCAGAAAACGTTTTTGTCTTCCACTTGCATGTAGTATGCGTCACTTTTACTTTCCCTGACGTTGTGACCTTTTAGTGAAAGTCCGACCTGTGTTGGATTCACAGTCGTTTGATTTGTTCAAAGTGTGCCATTATGATGGGACATTAAATAATTGAGTAGGCCTTCTCTCTCCAGTCTCGCTCGCTCGCTCTCTCTCTCGGTGTACCGAAAATGTATGTTGAAACTATTCTTCATCTAAATTACCACGCTCTGCCTTTCCACTTCAACGATGTGGAAATTGTTCTCCTATTACTTCTCATGAATATCACATATGCACGCACGAACACACACACACAACTCATCTCACATCATCTCACATCAATGCATCTTGTTACTGATGCTTTTCCCAAATACCAGAACTCTGATTGCTTATCTCAGTGCCCACACCTCAGGCAGACTAATGTGTGTGTGTGTGTGTGTGTGCGTGCGTGCGTGCGCATCCCTGTCTCTTTAGTAAACCTGACAGTGTGTCTGTAAAATGGGTGAGTGACAGAATACTACATATACTCAGAGAGAAGGTCAGACTGAATAGCTCCTTTAATTCATATTTTAATATTTCATATCATTACCGTAAAACTTCAAACAAACGCAGTCTCAAATAGCCAACTGTCCCCTTTAATAGCCAGACAATGGCACACATTTCAGCAAATACTCGCCTATTTCAAATAAACGGTTACCATGAATTACTATGACCTGTTTGAGGTTTGATTTGTTACATGAAAGAATTCAGTCATGACTCTAAAAAATATTGCAATCATCCGTTTTTATCGGCTGTTAGAAACTACCCACCATTGGCTGCTAACGAGAACTGCTAGCTAATTGGCAAGCACAAAAACACTCAACAACTTCAACAACTTGTGCTTTTCTTACTTTCACAATCAGCCTCTAGTTGTGAAAGTAAGAACTGAAAAATGCGCAGTCAAAGAGGAGAATAATGATTCTGTTAAGCAAAGTTTATATAAATACTGTATATACACTACCGTTCAAAAGTTTGGGGTCACTTAGAAATGTCCTTGTTTTTGAAAGAAACGCAATTATTTTTGGTCTATTAAAATAACATCAAATTGATCAGAAATACAGTGTAGACATTATTAATGTTGTAAATGACTATTGTAGCTGGAAACGGCAGATTTTTTATGGAATATCTACATAGGTGTACAGAGGCCCATTATCAGCAACCATCACACCTGTGTTCCAAGGGAACGTTGTGTTAGCTAATCCAAGTTTATCATTTAAAATGCTAATTGATCATTAGAAAACCCTATTGCAATTATGTTAGCAAAGCTGAAAATGGTAGTTCTGATTAAAGAGGCAATAAAACTGGCCTTCTTTAGACTAGTTGAGTATCTGGAGCATCAGCACTTCTGGGTTCGATTACAGGCTCAAATGGCCAGAAACAAAGAACTTTCTTCTGAAACTCGTCAGTCTATTCTTGTTCTGAGATATGAAGGCTATTCCATGCGAGAAATTGCCAAGAAACTGAAGATCTCATACAACGCTGTGTACTACTCCTTCACAGAACAGCGCAAACTGGCTCTAACCAGAATTGAAAGAGGAGTGGGAGGCCCTGGTACACAATTGAGCATGAGGACAAGTACATTAGAGTGTCTAGTTTGAGAAACAGATGCCTCACAAGTCCTCAACTGGCAGCTTCATTAAATAGTACCCGCAAAACACCAGTCTCAATGTCAACAGTGAAGAGGCGACTCTGGGATGCTGGCCTTCTAGGCAGAGTCCAGTCTCTGTGTTCTTTTTCCCAACTTAATCTTTTATTTTTATTGGCCAGTCTGAGACATGGCTTTTTCTTTGCAACTCTGTTGTTGAGTGTCTGTTACTTGAAATCTGTGAAGCATTTATTTGGGCTGCAATCTGAGGCTGGTAACTCTAATGAACTTATCCTCTGCAGCAGAGGTAACTGACTTCCTTTCCTGTGGCGGTATTCATGAGAGCCAGTTTCATCATAGCTAGTTAGTAGTTATAGTTTTTATTTTACTTGCTGTGTTGTATTTACTTCGCCACCATGGCCTTTTTATATTTTTATTTATTTATACATATATTTGTTTGCCTTCACCTCCCTTATCTCACCTCACTTGCTCACATTGTATATAGACTTATTTTTTTTCACTGTATCATTGACTATATGTTTGTTTTACTCCATGTGTAACTATGTGTTGTTGTATGTGTCGAACTGCTTTGCTTTATCTTGGCCAGGTCGCAATTGTAAATGAGAACGTGTTCTCAATTTGCCTACCTGGTTAAATAAAGGTTAAATAAAAAATAAAAAAATAGCGCTTGATGGTTTTTGCGACTGCACTTGAAGAAACTTTAAGTTCTTGAAATGTTCCGCATTGACTGACCATCATGTCTTAAAGTAATGATGGACTGATGTTTCTCTTTGCTTATTTGAGCTGTTCTTGCCATAATATGGACTTGGTCTTCTACCAAATAGGGCTATCTTTTCTATACCACCCCTACCTTGTCACAACAGAACTGATTGTCTGAAACGCATTAAGAAGGAAATAAATTCCACAAATTAACTTTTAACAAGGCACACCTGTTAATTGAAATGCATTCCAGGTGACTACCTCATGAAGCTGGTTGAGAGAATGCCAAGAGTGTGCAAAGCTGTCATCAAGGCGAAGGGTGGCTACTTTGAAGAATCTCAAATATAAAATATATTTTGATTTAAAAAATAAATAAAATTGGTTACTACATGATTCCATATGTGTTATTTCATGGTTTTGATGTCTTAACTATTATACTATGACAGCCTGCTTGGAGTTTGCCAAAAGGAAAGTACAGAGAGATCCTTGATGAAAACCTGCTACAGAGTGCTCAGGACATCAGACTGGGGTGAAGGTTCACCTTCCAACAGGACAATGACCCTAGCACACAGCTAAGACAACGCAGGAGTGGCTATTGGACACGTCTCTGAAAGTCCTTGAGTTGCCCAGCCTTAGCCCGGACTTGAACCCAATCGAACATCTCTGGAGAGACCTGAAAATAGCTGTGCAGCGACACTCCCCATCAAACTTGACAGAGTTTGAGAGGATTGCAGAGAAGAATGGGAGAAACTCCCCAAATTCATGTGCGCCAAGCTTGCAGACTTGCTGTTTTCAACTCTCTAGAGACAGCAGGAGCGGTAGAGATACTCTGAATGATCGGCTATGAAAAGCCAACTGACATTTACTCCTGACGTGCTGACCTGTTGCACCCTCGACAACCACTGTGATAATTATTATTTGACCTTGCTGGTCATCTATGAACATTTGAACATCTTGGCCACGTTCTGTTATAATCTCCACCCTGCACAGCCAGAAGAGGACTGGCCACCCCTCATAGCCTGGTTCCTCTCTAGGTTTCTTCCTAGGTTCTGGCCTTTCTAGGGAGTTTTTCCTAGCCACCGTGCTTCTACACCTGCATTGCTTGCTGTTTGGGGTTTTAGGCTGGGTTTCTGTACAGCACTTTGAGATATCAGCTGATGTAAGAAGGGCTTTATAAATACATTTAATTTGATTTGTAGTGTCATAGTCAATAATGCTGTAATTGCTGCCAAAGTTGCTTCAATAAAGTGCTGAGTAAAGGGTCTGAATACTTATGTAAATGTGATATTTCAGTTTTCAGTTATTTGTAAAAAAAAAAAATAAAAAAAAAAAAACTAAAATGTTGAAATACCTCTTTTTGCTTTGTCATTATGGGGTATTGTGTGTAGATTGATGAGGGGGAAAAACAATTTAATACATTTTTAGAATACGGCTGTAACGTAACAAAATGTGGAAAAAGTCAAGGGGTCTGAATACATTCAGGTTTTTTATTTTTATTCTTTTTTTTATACCCAAAGCCATATCTGAAGTTTCTCTTGGGAAGAATCAAGTTATTCAGCTGAATTCCATTAGTTCAGAATCAGAACAGAGGACAGTAGTGGAACATGAAGGATGAAACTCTTATTCTTTGGGGGCTGTAAATCTGGCCCAAAACCACAGTTATTCAGAGCTTATTACGATAAAAAAGACAAATAGTAATGGCCAATTCTAAGCAATCAAACTCTGTGGTGAACTGTATTATCTGTGGCAAAGCTAAGAACACTTTATCATGATGGATAAAATAAAATTACATTGTGCTCTACCCAAATGTGTTTGACTAATTTCATCCAGTTAAATTTGATGTCAGGAAAGGTTCACCGTCCCTCATCCAGACAGTCAAATAGGATTACTGGTGTCAGCGAAAGTGAGGGTTAAGTGAAGAGCTTGAAAAGGTAAAGAAAAATGTAAGAAAATAGTCTGAAAAATGCCCTTCATCATGCAGTTATCAATAGACAGATGGACAGATGGACAGACAGACAGAAACATGGCATGCTAGCTCCATCCTGATGGCGCACTGGACTAATTCCATGGATAGAGAACAAAAGACTATAGGTTTGAATCTGACTGATGCCATGTCACAATAAAAAAGAGATGTGTTTGCATGTTGAATGCTTAAGTGCTTGGAGTTCAAAAAAGTTAACCCAAAATAAGCTCGCAGTGTTATTAAAAATCTTATTGAAACATTATGTGAAAGTTTAAAAAAAATCTCCAAATAACCTATAATTTCTATTCTCAGAGCGTTTATAAAACCGGGTCTGCAACGGTAATTTCATCACCGGTAAATCAAGTCTGACCGATTTCGAATTTAGTTTAGCAGTTATGCTTACCAGGTGTTAACAACAACACTAAGTTATCGAAAATTAGCTAGCTAGATAGCTTGTAGTCTAGCAATTAGCATATGTCGCGTGAGTTTAAAGTTTTAGAGAAGCTAATTTTTACCATAAAAATGTACCTTTATAAAAAAGATTTGCATGCCTCTATCATCGCATTTGCAGACAAATATAAGCCTACTAGCTATTCCAAATGTTATGAGTAGATTGGATAATGATAATTTGGGCTATTAATAAGTGCGTAGTGGTATAGGTTTATAGCTATATTTCAGAGACGTTTCCTTTGCATTTTCATGCAAATCTACTACACACTTTGACTGGAGAAATTAGCAGAATCTTTTTTAATATGATGGTAGCCTAGGCCTACTCTACTGACTGACAACGTATCAATAAAAACGATCTTGTCTTGAATGCAACCATGAAATCTAGGCGTATGAAAAGGGGGCGTTTGTCATATTGTCAGAAGTAATGTTTTTGCATTTAACCCTAACCATTTTTCCTAACCTTAACCTAATTCTTCTAACGTGCTGCCTAAATTCTCCTAATCTGCTTCGAAATGTCAAATCCTACATTAATTTTACAAAAGCCCGACCCCTTCTAGCCATGACCATGAAAAGGGGAGATGCAAATTGTACAATATGACGTCCATATATCCTGGAGGACATTATTGTCCCAAAAAACTCCAGTGGTTGTCATATATTCAAATCAAATCAAAGTTTATTTGTCACGTGCGCCAAATATAACAGGTACAGTACCTTACAGTGAAATGCTTACTTACAGGCTCTAACCAATAGTGCAAAAAAGGTATTAGGTGAACAATAGGTAAGTAAAGAAATAAAAACAACAGTAAAAAGACAGTGAAAACAGTAGCGAGGCTATAAAAGTAGCGAGGCTACATACAGACACCGGTTAGTCAGGCTGATTGAGGTAGTATGTACATGTAGATATGGTTAAAGTGACTATGCATATATGATGAACAGAGAGTAGCAGTAGCGTAAAGAGGGGTTGGTGGGTGGCGGGACACAATACAGATAGCCCGGTTAGCCAATGTGCGGGAGCACTGGTTGGTCGGGCCAATTGAGGTAGTATGTACATATGTACATGAATGTATAGTTAAAGTGACTATGCATATATGATAAACAGAGAGTAGCAGCAGCGTAAAAGAGGGGTTGGGGAGGGGGGCACACAATGAAAATAGTCTGGGTAGCCATTTGATTACCTGTTCAGGAGTCTTATGGCTTGGGGGTAAAAACTGTTGAGAAGCCTTTTTGTCCTAGACTTGGCACTCCGGTACCGCTTGCTATGCGGTAGTAGTGAGAACAGTCTATGACTGGGGTGGCTGGGGTCTTTGAAAATTTTTAGGGCCTTCCTCTGACACCACCTGGTGTAGAGGTCCTGGATGGCAGGCA
Organism: Salvelinus alpinus; assembly: GCF_045679555.1. NCBI lineage: Eukaryota > Metazoa > Chordata > Actinopteri > Salmoniformes > Salmonidae > Salvelinus > Salvelinus alpinus. The sequence continues at coordinate 70,164,629 of NC_092093.1, forward strand.
GCTTAGCCCCAGTGATGTACTGGGCCATACGCACTACCCTTTGTAGTGTGATCGGAGGCTGAGCAAATGCCGTACCAGGCAGTGATGCAACCAGTCAGGATGCTCTCGATGTTGCAGCTGTAGAACCTTTTGAGGATCTCAGGACCCATGCCAAATCTTTTTAGTTTCCTGAGGGGGAATAGGCTTTGTCTTGCCCTCTTCACGACTGTCTTGGTGTGTTTGGACCACTCTAGTTTGTTGGTGATGTGAACACAAAGGAACTTGAAGCTCTCAACCTGCCCCACTACAGCCCCATCGATGAGAATGAGGGCGTGCTCGGTCCTCCTTTTCCTGTAGTCCACAATAATCTCCTTAGTGTTGGTTACGTTGAGGGATAGGTTGTTATTCTGGCACCACCCAGCCAGGTCTCTGACCTCCTCCCTATAGGCTGTCTTGTCGTTGTGGTGATCAGGCCTACCACTGTTGTGTCGTCTGCAAACTTAATGATGGTGTTGGAGTCGTGCCTGGCCATGCAGTTGTGGGTGAACAGGGAGTACAGGAGGGGACTGAGCACGCACCCCTGAGGGGCTCCAGTGTTGAGGATCAGCATAAAAGATGTGTTGCTACCTACCCTCACCACCTGGGGGCGGCCCGTCAGGAAGTCCAGGATCCAGTTGCAGAGGGAGGTGTTTAGTCCCAGGATCCTTAGCTTAGTGATGAGCTTTGAGGGTACTATGGTGTTGAACGCTGAGCTGTAGTCAATGAATAGCATTCTCACATAAGTGTTCCTTTTGTCCAGGTGGACATATATGATATTCATATGATAACCCAATGATAATTTGTTGAGAACTTTATTCATAAGAGGAGGGAAAATGTATGAATATTACAGCATAGGACAAAGGCCTCAATGGGATAGGACAACCTGCTGTGTTGACTATTGGTTGTTCAAGCCCAACAATAGATTTATTCTTTATATGATAATAATGAATCAAACACAACCTAACAGTTTAGAGCCCTGATGGTTTAGGTGACCTGAAGAAGTGATATTCTAACATCAGGTGTGCTTTTCATTTATTTATGTACAACTGTAGTTTCACCAGCGGACCTCTATCAAGACATCCATGTCAACTGGATTCGCACTGTGAAGATGAGCAATGCTGCTGCAGCATCTTCTTGAACTGCACTGTTGGTTAAGGGCTTGTAAGTAAGCATTTCACGGTAAGGTCTACACTTGTTCTATTTGGCGCATGTGACAAATAAAGTTTGATTTGATCAGTTTCTACTCCTACCACTGTCATTTTCCAGATATGAAAGGAGACATCCCTCAATTATACAAGATGGTTGTTATCTGCTGTGCATTTTGAGTAGAGCACCTTGACCTTGTCATCATGACAAAAGTGCCCCCTTAAACTATGAATATATAAAATGTCATTTGGAATGTGTAAAAGACTATTGTTTATGATATTGTAAACATTATGTACTTTAATAATAGGCTATATTGTTGTATAGATGAAATTAAAAGTATTTTGTAATCTCTGCTTTGCCTAGCCCTGTTGAATAAAACGTATTTCTTACAGCCCAAATATTTTCTTCCTTTACAATTTAAACACATTTACCATAGACAATGTAATTGTTCTAGTAGTCTTGGGCAAAACATCTTCATTATCACAGTGGCGTATCCAAGTGCCACTCAGACCTTGGAGAAAAGGATCTGGCAGTGAACGTGGTAGTGGTAGTTGTGTGTATGTTTTAAGATCCCATCTCCTGCTTCCAGACATTTTCCCCACCTAGATTACAAGGGTTGTATTTGCACCAAAAAATGTAATGTAAAGGCATGTACAAAATCTAATATAATTATTAGCCTCATATACATTGTCTACTGGTATGGTTTTTAAATTGAGAACAAATAGCTTTAGAGTTAAGCTATTATCTGCTTCAGATGCACTATGTCAAGGGGTGCATTGCAAATGCCCATAAACCTGTATGGTCGCTGTATGGTCAATCCGACGTCTGCATTGGTCGTGCAGCATTTACGGTGATATGGCCTCTGCAGAAGTCAGGGCATTCATACTTATTGTACTTCGCAGAGCAGTGCAGAGCTGTTGTGAAGGAAGTTGTCAAGGAAGTGAGTTTGTGTTTATACCAGACCTCCCGCCCCCACCTACTGTCAACCAATCATGTCAATGCTGAGCTACAGTATACAGAGCCCTCAGCATTGTTACAAAATTTGAGAGGCATACGGAGTTGCGGTACGGAGCTCCAAAAATGATTTGGCTTCTGCGTGCCTCCGGAGTCTCCGCAATTGCGTCACACCATCGATAAGGTGCCTCCGACCACAATTTTGGATCAAGCATATATTGGCTCTAATGCCATCATACTGTAGGCCAGTTGTTCCCAACTCCAATGCTCCAGTACCTCCCAACAGTACAGTTTTATTGTAGCCACAGACAAACACACCTGATTCTACTTGTCAACTAATCATCAGACCCTCTGAGTTGAATCAGGTATGTTTGTCCAGGGCTACAACAAAAGTGTGCTGTTGTGGGAACTGGAGGACTGGAGTTGGGAACCACTGCTGTAGGCCTGTGGCTGCATTGGCGTTGCATGCCATTATCTGATGCAAAACTGGTTCACATGGCTGATGTCCTGAAAAAATAGTGACAATCAAATAAAACTAATTAGAGAGCTTATGACTGAACAAAAAGCTAAGGTTCATTTGAGAATTAAACGCAAAAACACAGACAAATTAGAGACACGTTCCCTTCTTTACTGCAGGATTGTGATCTGTGATGAATCAACACTAGTCAATGTTGAATAATAGGTAAGTGTTCAAACTGGTTTTAATTGTTAACTTCAAAGAACCAACACGCATATAATTTCAAAGTGTACAAGTAAGCTAACTCATACGTAAAGGCTAGATGTTTTAGTAACAGGTAGGATATTATTACTAAAACGTGATTTCAGGTGAAGAAAAAAAGCCAACCTTGCTCCACTGATCCCCGATCTACTGGGTGAGCAGACTTCTGTTCCTGCCCAGCAATAGCACATTGATTATTAACTAATTAGGTTTGATACATTGAATCACGTGTGTTAGTGCTGGGCTGGAACAGAAGCCTGCACACTCAGCAGGGTTGGCCTGCTCTAGTTGTAATAGGTTTATACATTGTGTGACTTTTAAACTGTATTTTTTGCTCACAAAATTTGCTGACATATAATCAATCCATCGTATACAAGGATGTACCCTTATTCTCTTGGGAAATTCATTGGGACCTCTTCATCTGCAGATAGGGTTTGACGGCTCTCTGTAGCTGAGGACAGAACATCACAAAGAAACAGGCTGCATTATACTCAAGTTAGACAGCCCTGAATATTATGTTGCTACTATATATCTCTCTGTCCTCCAGTTTTTCTCACTAGGGACTGGAACTGGAGAATAGTTTCATAATGTTCTCCCACAAAGTTACCTGCCCTATCCAGAGTAGCCTGCTCTCCCTTCTCTGACAGCTGGAAGTGCTAGCTAATCCTTTCACCCTCTTCCATGGCTGTTAGCTACCTACCTAGCTACAAATGCATTTGGAGTTACAACGATAAATACATAAAGATAGCTAACTGGCTAATATGAAGTTAGCAAGCTGGTGATATTTAAATCACATGGCTAGCTAGCTATACAGCATGTAAACTTAGCTAACTAGCAAACATTACGTTAGCAGCCCATTTGAGTTAGCCTGCACACTGTAGTGTGTTTAAGTTTCTGTAGCAAGATAGCTAATTAAATAGACTTTGTGCAGTTGCTAGGTGATTTGTGATGCAACTGCCAGCCCACTATTCACATCAGATATAAAGAAAAGGTGGCAAAAAGTTGGCCAATGGTAAATTTGGTATATACAGTTGTGGCCAAATATATTGGCACCCTTGCACTTTTCTTAAATAATTTTTTTTTAAATAAATTTTTTTTTAAAATATTTTTAAAACACACACGTTATTGGATTTTCAACATTGCAGAACAAATTTTATTTTTGGATACAAATTTATTAGCACCCCGGAGCTAGTACTTGGTTGCACAGCCTTTGGCCAAGATAACTGACCACAAATGCTTCTTATAGCAATCAATGAGCCGTACCTTTCTAGTGGCAATTTAGCACACTCTTCAGCAGCAACCTGTTCTAATTCTTCAATGTTTGAGGGATAAACACATTTAGCATCTCCAGGATTCCACGCATACAAGCTGCTGATGTGCGAATTTGGAACATCTACATTTAAAAAAAAATCTATTTAATATACACCATCACAATACATCCATTATTTATTTTAGGCAGGACTAAAGAAACATGATATAACAAATGTATTTCAAAATAACAGAAAATGAGTCGGCCTAGTGTTTTTTCAGGCTACGCGCCATGCCATAGGCTAGTTCATTTAACAGATAAGATCTTCTTATAAGTCCAGTGCCATTATTTTATAATATATGATTTTATAGAAGAAGAATATAATTGAACTTTTAAAAAATATATACGTATATATTTTTTTATCTTAGCTGAATAAAATAGAAAGGAAAACATTTTCTATTCTGGAGTGAGTGCGCATTGCTATGTTGAGCGTAAAAGTAATCATTTGAAACCGGTCCTATGCGCTAGATTTAGAGTTATTTGGCAACTTTAGTTGTGAATTATATAAACCTTAGAATGTCTTAGAAATCAGTGTGCCAATATATTTGTCCACAAGGCTGTCAATAAATTCGTCCGCAACTGTATCTGAAAGGTATCGTGGGCAACAAAGCCTGTACTTTTATTTATAGTCATGATGATTGCGGGAATATGTTTAAAAGTCCCACCAACCCCTCAGTATAAATGTCCCTTATGGCGCTGGACAAAATGGCGCCGGAAGAAATGGTAGCAGTTTTACGGGCGCCCAACCAATTGTGCTATTATGTGTTTTTTTTCACGATATTTGTAAATTATTTTGTACATAATGTTTCTGCAACCGTATCTTACGGCAAAAAAGAGCTTCTGGATATCAGGACAACGATCACTCACCTCGGATTAGACAAAGATTTTTTCTTCAACAAGCAAGACGCACAGGACATTCTCCAAACACCCGACAAGGCCAACATCCCCGTTATTTGTAAGAGGAAGTGACGCAGGTACAGAGGACAAAGAGCCGGATGTCTGGTCAGGACCCGGGAAAAGGTGAGTGGGAAAGCTGCCGTTACCGTCAATACTACTCGCCAATGTGCAATCATTGGACAATAAACTAGACGAGGTACGATCACGAATATCCTACCAATGGGACATCAAAAACTGTAATATCCTATGTTTCACGGAATCGTGGCTGAATGACGACATGGAGCTAGCGGGATATACGCTGCACCGGCAAGATAGAACAGCAAACTCCGGTAAGACGAGGGGGGGCGGTCTGTGCATATTTTTAAACAACAGCTGGTGAACGAAATCTAAGAAAGTCTCTAGATTTTGCTCACCTGAAGTAGAGTATATTCTGATAAATTGCAGGACACACTACTTGCCTAGAGTTTTCAGCTATACTTTTCGTGGCTGTTTATTTACCAGCACAGACAGATGCTGGCACTAAGACCGCACTCAGTCAGCTGTATAAGGAAATAAGCAAACAGGAAACCACTCACCCAGAGGCGCTCCTAGTGGCCGGAGACTTTAATGCAAGGAAACTTAAATTAGTTCTTCCAAATTTACATCAACATGTTAAATGTGCAACCAGAGGGAAAAAAATTCCAGATCACCTTTACTCCACACACAGAGCCTCGTACAAAGCTCTCCCTCGCCCTCCGTTTGGTAAATCCGACCACAACTCCATCCTCCTGATTCCTGCTTACAAGCAAAAATTAAAGCAGGAAGCACTAGTGACTCGGTCTATAAAAAAGTGGTCAGATGAAGCAGATGCTAAACTACAGGACTGTTTTGCTATCACAGACTGGAACATGTTCCGGGAATCTTCCGATGGCATTGAGGAGTACACCACATCAGTCACTGGCTTGATCAATAAGTGCATCGAGGACGTCATCCCCACAGTGACTGTGCGTACATACCCAAACCAGAAGCCATGGATTACAGGCAACATTCGCATTGAGCTAAAGGGTAGAGCTGCCGCTTTCAAGGTGCGGGACTCTAACCTGGAAGCTTACAAGAAATCCTGCTATGCCCTGCGACGAACCATCAAATAGGCAAAGCGTCAATACAGGGCTAAGATTGAATCATACTACACCGGCTCCGACACTCGTCTTATGTGGCAGGGCTTGCAAACTGGGCCGCGAGCTGCCCAGTGACACGAGCCTACCAGACGAGCTAAATCACTTCTATGCTCGCTTCGAGTCAAGAAACACTGAGGCATGCATAAGAGCATCAGCTGTTCCGGACGACTGTGTGATCACGCTCTCCGTAGCCGACGTGAGTAAGACCTTTAAACAGGTCAACATACACAAGGCTGCGGGGCCAGATGGATTACCAGGACGTGTGCTCAGGGCATGTGCCGACCAACTGGCAGGTGTCTTCACTGACATTTTCAACATGTCCCTGATTGAGTCTATAATACCAACATGTTTCAAGTAGACCACCATAGTCCCTGTGCCCAAGAACACAAAGGCAACCTGCCTAAATGACTACAGACCCGTAGCACTCACATCTGTAGCCATGAAGTGCTTTGAAAGGTTGGTAATGGCTCACATCAACACCATTATCCCAGAAACCCTAGACCCACTCCAATTTGCATACCGCCCAAACAGATCCACAGATGATGCAATCTCTATTGCACTCCACACTGCCCTTTCCCACCTGGACAAAAGGAACACTTATGTGAGAATGCTATTCATTGACTACAGCTCAGCGTTAGTCAATGAAGTGGGGGTTTATTCGATCTCCTACGAATTCTCAGAAGGCAGCCCGCCCTTTGGCCCCTTTTTCTCCGCCTCCTCTTCACGCAAATCGCAGGGATCTGGGCCTGTTCCCGAGAAAGCAGTATATCCTTTGCATCGGGCTCGTCAGAGTCGTGAAAGGAAAAAAATAATTCTGCTAGTCCGTGGTGAGTAATTGCAGTCCTGATGTCTAGAAGTTATTTTCGGTCTTAAGAGACAGTAGCAGCAACATTATGTACAAAATAAGTAAAAAAATAAGTTACAAACAACGCACATAAAAAATAAAAAAACACAATAGGTTGGGGACATGTAAAACGTCTGCCTTCCTCTCCGGCGCCATCTTACGTGATGCATATTAGAGTCCTGCATCAGGTACGATACCCACAGTTCCCTACGGTTGACCTGACAAAAAAAATTGCTGGAGGGTGGAATTAAATATTATTTCAACCTGCGGGTCGGCTCGCGGTTCAGAACAATTATATTGCGGGTCAGAAACTTTTTAAATCAAGATAATATTTTTTTACAAACCCAGGAGCTTATTGTGTTCCATTCGGTTATCGGTGAGGCAAACATATACTCTAGGCTACCAGCCATGCACACAGTGGATCAGGGAACTTTCCATTATTTGTGTGGTTCTGAAACTGATGTATCATCCCCCCACGTGAGAATATGTTGCCAAGTGTACTTTCCCTGGCTAGCCTAGCTCATGCAAAATGGCTAACGTAGGCCTAATGTAGGCCTAAGAAATAAAAATAACAGTTATGAAATATACCATCGTGGAAACAGATGCTGCGCCACTGAAAACCCTGGTTTGGTTTGGAACGATTTTGGAGTCATTGCGGACAAGGACAACAATCCGGTAGATGGATTCACAGCCAGCAAAAAGTTAAATCAGCTATTTGTTTGCGATAGGCTAATTCAGTTTATTTTCAACTAATTATTACATTAATTCAGGCTTTCGTTAATTTAGACCAGGGGTGTCAAAATCATTCCATGGAGGGCCGAGTGTCTGCCGGTTTTTGGTTTTTCCTTTCATTTAAGGCCTAGACAACCATGTGAGGGGAGTTCCTTACTAATTAGGGACCTTAATTCATCAATCAGGTACAAGGTTGAAATTAAAACTTTTCAACGTGGATTTGTGTATTCATTGTAGAAAATAAAATATTGTTCTTAATTCATGGCATGGTTTGCTTTCATCCAAATGTTGAATAGACATGCTGACAAATTAATTATTGCAGGGAGGGGAATAATAGCGTACTCCACTGGAGTCATAAAAGCAATTACATAAATGTATGTTATTTATCAGCTCTTAGAACAATTCTGTGCGGGTGGGTCGGGTTCTGGGAGGAAAAACGGATATTGGGTGGGGCTCAGAATACATATGGCCGGCGTGGGGTGGGTGAGGCTCCAAAAAACTGACCCATGCAGGACTCTAGTGCACATATCTGCACATATGTGACCTAGTACGCAATTTTTAGGGAAAGGTTGGTCGGGGAGGATGGGTGGGCGTTTTCCACAACCGACTAGCAATCCAAAGATTGCAGGTTCGAGTTGTGTCGGGGACAACTGTAATATTTTGGCTAACTCTTCACCTAACCCTTTCCTAACTTTAACCTAATTCACCTAACCTGCTACGTAAATTATCCTAACCTTTGTCGTTAGTTCTCCTAACCAGCAACTTCAATTATTGTGCCACCGGGTAAGATGTAAGATACTAAACATCCTCTAATTCACATAAGATATTGTGCGACCGCTATTCCATTCATAACGTTACTTAATGTAGCGTAATATATCATACTACCAAATCCTACAAATTACCCTGAGGCCAGGATGGTGTGTTCTGTTCTCTTTGCTAATGTAGAATGTTACCTACCTCCCCTCTCCTGTGCTGTTCTGTACTGCTCACCATGGGCTCCTTGGGCTCCATGGGGAAATGACTGGAGCCTGAATGACAGGGAGGCCCATCAGTGGATCAACTGGGGCTTGATAAATTGATGTTCATTTTACTTCTAATTTGTTTTAATATTGTTGTGGGAATTGGGAGGGATGGGGTTTCTGTTGGAACAGTGGGTGTGCAAATATAAAAGCAAATTGAACGCTTGTGTTCCTATAAGCGTGTGTGTGCATGTATGTGTATGTGCATCAATTCTATTATACTGTACTTCATTCCTTCCAACTCTACATGTCTAAATGCAGCATTTCTATTTTTCTTTAACATTTATTTAACTAGGCAAGTCAGTTAAGAACAAATTCTTATTTACAATGACGGCCTACCAAAAGGCAAAAGGCCTCCTGCGGGGACAGGGGCCTGGGATTAAAAATACAAAAAATTAAATAAAGTAAAAATATAGGACAAAACACACATCACCACAAGAGAGACAACACAACACTACATAAAGAGAGACCTAAGATAACAACATAGCAAGGCAGCAACACATGAAAATACAGCATTGTAGCAACACAACATGACAACAACATGGTAAAAACACAACATGGTAGCAGCACAAAACAGTGTACAAACAGTATTGGCCACAGACAACAGCACAAAAGTCAAGAAGGTAGAGACAACAATACATCACGCAAAGCAGCCACAACTGTCAGTAAGAGTGTCCATGAAGGAGTCTTTGAATGAAGAGATTGAGATAAAACTGTCCAGTTTGAGTGTTTGTTGCAGCTCGTTCCAGTCGCTAGCTGCAGTGAACTGAAAAGACGAGCGACCCAGGGATGTGTGTGCTTTGGGGTCCAGAATGTAACTGGCAGAACAGGTGTTGTATGTGGAGGATGAGGGCTGCAGTAGATATCTCAGATAGGGGAGAGTGAGGCCTAAGAGGGTTTTATAAATAAGCATCAACCAGTGGGTCTTGCGACGGGTATACAGAGATGACCAGTTTACAGAGGAGTATAGAGTGTGGTGATGTTTCCTATAAGGAGCATTGTTGACAAATCTGATGGCTGAATGGTGTCCCTTAGAATCATAATGTGAGAGTAATATGCTGTCTCTTGTTCTCAGTAATAGGACTCCAGTAATTAGAGCAGTGTGGCAATTGGAAAAGTTAAGAGACACTGTTGCAGGCTGGCTGATTAAGGAGCTGAAATATGACAGTGGCCTCTAGGTGGCCCCGCGATTAACCCTGGGTCAACATATCTAATCACCATAGAAGAAGACATCAGAGACAGTTCAGGCCATAGAGATAGATAGATGACTCTAGTGCCCTAAATCCTGTTTTAGCATGGACAGTGCCATTGAGGACTTTCACCATTTTGAAGCAGTCAATTGGGTGGGACTTCCTATGGGTTAAGAATGGATCACATAATTTACCCAGGTTACCAGGAGGGATCAGCCAATTAATTATACTTGAGCAAACATTCCATAACTGCAGGTGGCAGTAAATCGCCAATCGTGGCTTTATACCTGTTCAATCAACCATGTGGCCTGATGCACCCTTTCAGTTTGTTTATCAACTCCTAGAAGTACTAGAAAAAGAAAAGTGGACTACTTGAAAATGGAGATGGCCTCAGTGGCACTGCCCATGCTCTCACAGACGCCATAATAGGACAGATAAAATGTTGTGTCCTCTAACTATCTCTATGCTTCAGGGCAACTGACGTCCTTCAACACACACTGTACAGGCCCTGTATGATTACACGGGGTATCAATGTGCACTGTCAGCTGGTCCTATACCAGCTGGAACTCAAGGCCCTCAGTTGTGCTGCCTTGGGCTAATTAATATTTTCTGTCTTGTATACGTCTGCAGTTAGTCCTGATGCGCGTGCTTGCGTGTGTGTGACAGTGACGCCCTTGATGCGTGGTTGGCTCTGCAGCAGTACTACAAACTCATTAGATAGCAGATGTGAGGTGTCCCAGCTATCATAGCATCAGACCAAGGTGAGAGTTAAACATCAGACTGGTGCTTACACCCTCAGGCATTATGCAGTCCACGCCTGTCGCATCGGCCCGCATATCTGACTGTAGGTAAACTGAGGCAGCATCAAGCAGTTTGGGGAAAGATAACTCTTGTAGTATGTTAAGAGTCATTCAGAGTCACCTCAACAGGAAGTTGGTGTTTTAGGAAACTGTCCTCAGGACACAAATCCCCTGTTTCCACTAAGACTAAGAATTTATGCACCAGAACGTTAACGTGAAACTGAAGCATTCCAGACCTAGAAAACGTCCAGGTACTCCACAACCAAGTTCTTGGTAGCCCAAAGACTGGGTTGAGACTAAAAGCACTGACTTTATTCATTTAGTAGGTCACAATAAACTCACAAGGATTTAAGTGTGTTACAATGCAAATAAACTTTTCAGAAATACTACTGTAAGTCAATGAGGTGTCATACCTTAAAGGATGTCCCCTATGATATAGTTTGTCCTCCAGCTGTGGTCCAAATCATATTTGGGAGTAAAACCTGATTACATCTCCCTGTGTGAAGAGACCAAATCAGATCATGTTTGTTTCTCGGAGCCTGATTAGGTCTAATTGAACTACATCTACAGTATAAACATTGCAGGAGCCCAGTCCCACTGGGACCAATAGAGAGGTTATTAAGGGAAGGCTTTATCCTTTCTATCTCTCTCCATCTCACTCTTTCTTTCTATATCTCTTTCTCTTCCCATTTCTTTCTCTCTCTTTTTCAGCCACTCTCTCTCTCTCTCTCTCTCTCTATTGCTCTCTCTCTCTCTTACTCTCTCTCTTCCCCTCTTTCTCTTTCAATCTCTCTCTCCATCTCATTGCATACCTGCACACACACATACGCACACATGCTCATACACACACCACCCCACCCAATATGCCTGCATGCGAATCAAAGCTTGAATACCAAAATAACACCCTATCTTACATGTTATCCACACTAATTGATCATGCTAATGACCCTCTGAAATAGGTTGCCCTTATTTTCCTGCCTTAAAAGGATAATAAAATATATAATTTATAAATTATTTATATCTGTGAGGAACCCAGCCAGTGATTTGTGATTCTGTCTCATATGGCTTAGTACTAAGGCAGATGCAGTGTAATTATTGGTACTGTGAGAACAATTTTAGTACTACAGATGTAGGATCTTAATTTGGTTTGGCTTTTGCTGCTGAGAGTTTTCCTGCACTGCAGGAAATGCAAACTTGTAGTGTATTCAAGGTTTCAAATGACTTCTAAAGTTTGTAATTTCCACTTTAAAATGTCAGAGTTGATTTGCCCTAACGAAATATGTATCAACCTCTACAAAAAATGTCCATTAATTATAAGCCACATAATAATTCACATTTCCTGTTGCCACAGGATTATTTTCCTACTGTAGCAAACTGGCCCAAATTAAGATCCCACATTTGTATGTATCAATGTGTATCTACATTTTAACTACGCTGTACCTACCAAATCAAATCATATTTTATTGGTGACATACACGTGTTTAGCAGATGTTATTGCGGGTGTAGCGAAATGCTTGTAATGTCATTTGTATGTGTAAACATGGTGTAAAGAACTGTAGAGAAAGAAACCTCTATTCTAGCAGAAGTCATGCTAGCATGGATTACATAGAAACCCATTCAGTTGTGAATTATGGAAATACTAGTATCTTAAAGAACAGTGATACTAGCAAGAGCAGTGTGCGGGTTTCTCTTTTCTTTCATGTTATTAAAATGTTACCATGCACCTGCAACAAAGATAGCGCAGATGTACGAGTGCCTTTTGAATTTAGCTCAGTCATTGTAAAATAGTCAATTTATGGTGGTACCTCTGGACATAGTCTATGTGAAAGTCTCAAATGACACCCTAGTCCCTATACAGTGCACTACTTTTGACCATACGGCTCTGGTCAAAAGTAGTGCACTATATAGGGAATAGGGTGTTATTTGCGACTCACCCATAGCCTGCCTCTGTTCTAATCTCCATACATTTCCTCTAACTGATCACGTCCTCCAGCTTGTTCTGTTATTGATGTCAGCCATTGACCAGAGACATTCATAAAAAGTGCTTTAGTTTCGCTCCATAAACCTCAGCTTTATTGCCATTAAGGGATGTAGGGAGAAAATTATTAGTCTGCTTTTAATAAAAGGAACTGCTTGATGCCTTAGATGGACATAAAGAGGCTCATAGAGAACATAATCGTAACTCTGTTACAGAAGGTAACACCTCTTGATTTATTTTGACATTAATGTTAATATTTTGAATATATGAACATATGGAAATATCCATATTGAATATAAAAAATGAATATATTCAAGAATAAAAAAAGGTGTGTATTTGATCTGTGTGTGTGTGTGTGTGTGTGGTGTGTGTGTGTGTGTGTGTGTGTGTGTGTGTGTGTGTGTGTGTGTGTGTGTGTGTGTGGTGTGTGTGTGTGTGTGGTGTGTGTGTGTGAGAGAAAGTGTCTTCAGCATAGTGCGTGTGTGTCTACAGTGTATTGTGTGTCAGGATATTGTGAGTAACATAACAATGTCTGTGTGTATACGGCTCTATTGACACAGGCCTCCTGGGAAAGAGAGATTTTAATCTCAATGGGATCAACTGTATAAATATTAGATGAATAAAGTATTACTGTGTGTGTGTGTGACGTTTTGTGTGTATTCCTCGCTCAGGAGGAATAGTCCCATCCATCTTGTCCCCTCAGTAATGGGGGCTCAGGGCAGCTTATACCCGGCTTCCCGATCCGTCCTCATTTAGTTGGCATTTTGTTCCGGGCCAGACACTCTTCCTCTGACGCTAGGAGAGAGAGACCCAGACTTTCTCCTCTCCTCCCCTGTCTCCTACTGTCTCTCTCATTGCCCATCTGTGTAGCCCTCTCCCTCCTGTTTTTCACCTCTCTCCTCTTCGTCTCCTGGCATGTGCACCTGATCGCCCCCGTCTCGCACTCTGCCTCCTGTCTTTTCCGGTCTCCTCTCTTCCCCTCTGCCTCCTCTCCATTCACTGTCTCCTCTTCCTCTCTGCTCTCTGCCCCTCATCATTCCACTGCCTCTGGCTCTCTGTCTTCCCTCCTCTCTTTCCCCTAACTATACTCTCACCACTCATGTCTCCTTTCGGCTTTCTTCTCCTCTCCTTCTCTCCTCTCCTTCTCTCTGCTCTCTTCACCTCCTCTCTTCCTCTCCTCTCCCTCCCTTGCTTCTCATCTTTCACTCCATAGGGATAGTATACAAAATGAGGCCAAAATCATATGAAACCCAAAGGAGGAGAGGAAAAAAGAGTCTACACATCGCAAGTCGACCGTCAGCCTAAATTATGTGACATACTGCTGTGCACATTCTATAAATGTGTCCATTTCTCATCATGATATCCTCTGCGTTACTCAATACGACCAGTGTACACTGTAACGGCAGACAGTGCACTATGATTGTCCCCTTGGATGCTGATGTAAGGTCAGTTTTGCAATTTGCTCCCTAATGGTTAAGTTTAGGATCTGGGAAGGGTAGCTGATCCTAGATTTGTGTCTGAGTGTTACATCTACTCCCGCTCTCCTACTCCGGCGCTCGATGTCACCGCTCTACTAACCACCGGTCCTGGCAACCCATCTTTACGCACACCTGCGCCCTATCACCCTAAATTCCCAATCTGGCCCTCAACCATCACGGTCACCTAATAATCCCCAGTGTACAATTGGCTCATTCATCCCCCTCCTCTCCCCTGTAACTATTCCCCAGGTCGTTGCTGCAAATGAGAACGTGTTCTCAGTCAACTTACCTGGTAAAATAACGGTAAAATAAAATAAAATAAATCACCAGTCACACCTGGACTTCATTACTACCTTCATTACTTACCATTTATCTTGCACTGTTTTGTCAGTCATCGCGTAGTATTGTTTGTGTTTCAATGTCAGACGCTTCTCTTGTTTTGTATCGTTCCATGTTGCTTATAATTATCACTAACTGCACCTGCTTCCTGACCCTGCGTCTACGTTATTTTTTTATTTTTAATTTCACCTTTATTTAACCAGGTAGGCCAGTTGAGAACAAGTTCTCATTTACAACTGCGACCTGGCCAAGATAAAGCAAAGCAGTGCGACAAAAACAACAACACAGAGTTACACATGGGATAAACAAACGTACAGTCAATAACACAATAGAAAATCTGTATACAGTGTGTGCAAATTAAGTAAGGAGGTAAGGCAATAAATAGGCCATAGTGGCGAGGTAATTACAATTTAGCAATTGACTCTGGAGTGAGATGTGCAGATGAGGATGTGCAAGTAGAAATACTGGTGTGCAAAAGAGCAGAAAAAAACAAAAAACAAATATGGGGATGAGGTAGGTAGTTGGTTGGATGGGCTATTTACAGATGGGCTGTGTACAGCTGCAGCGATCGGTAAGCTGCTCTGACAGCCGATGCTTGAAGTTAGTGAGGGAGATATAAGTCCCCAACTTCAGTGATTTTTGCACTGCCTCAACAAATGGAAGCAGCAGTTAATCAAGACATCTCCCAGATGGTCAGTGAACAGGGACACCTACTTAGTCAACATCACGACCAGCTGGCTCATTTGGGAACGGCTATGGATGAGGTCCTCTGCGTTCTTCAACGAGTCAACATTACTCAAGGGGCGTCATCTCCAAACAGTGGAGGATTCTCTACCACAAGTTGACCCAGTGAGCCAGTACCCCAGCCCATCCAGCAGTCCGTTCTAGTCAGTGATGCCCGATTGTCCCTCCCGGACAAATATGACAGGACTCCATCAAAATGCCGCGGCTTCCTACTCCAGTGCTCCCTCTATTTCACTCATTAAATGGGAGCCCCCACCACCGAGAGGTCCAAGGTTGCCACGGTTATTTCTCTGCTGACAGGACATGCGTTGGAGTGGGCCACGGCCATCTTGGAGAGAGGAGAGGAGAAGCTGGGTTCCTATGAGAGGTTCATGGCTCTGTTCAGGGGCGTCTTCGACCATCCACCGGAGAGCAGAGAGGGGGGTGAGCGCCTACTCCAACTACGGCAGGATGGCCAGACCGCGGCGGAGTACGCACTCACCTTTCGGACAGTGGCAGGAATGAGCCGACGCTCCACATCCTATTCGCAAAGAGGTCGGAAATAACTTTTGGATATCCGAACGGCGGTAACACACCAGCATTATGACCAGGAATATGACTTTCCCAAATTGGATCCTTTGTTTGTACCCCCGGGGCAGTTGAACTTATCCTAGAGGCTGCTCCAAGACGCCGCCGGCGGAGAAGAGGTATTCGGAGTGGACTTCTAGTGCGACTCAGGAATCGTGCACGCCATCCACCACTTCCGAGTACTTTACTCGCTAATGTTCAGTCCTTGGACAATAAAGTAGACGAGCTCAGTGCGAGGATCTCCTTCCAGAGAGACATCAGGGACTGTAACATGCATATGTTTCACGGAATCATGGTTCTCTCCGGATATCCTGTCCCCGTCCATACAGCCAGCTGGGTTCTCAGTACATTGCGCAAACAGGAATAAAGAACTTTCTGGGAAGAAGAAAGGTGGTGGTGTATGTTTCATGATTAACTACTCATGGTGTGATTGTGATATCGTACAGAAACTCAAGTCCTTTGTTCACCCGACCTAGAATATCACACAATCAAATGAGATACCAACCAAGAATATTATCTTCGGTTATAGTCACATCTGTGTATATTTCCCCTCAAGCCAATACCACGACGGCCCTCAAGGAACTGCACTGGACTTTGTGAACCAAAGTTCTATCAACACATTGCCTGTAGTACTTGCGCTACAAGAACTCTCAACCATTGTTACTCTCCCTTTCAGGATGGCTACAAGACCCTCCCCCACCCTCCCTTTGGCAAATCAGATCACGACTCCACTCCTCCCTTCCTATAGGCTGAAACGCAAACAGGAAGTATTCGACGCAAAGTATTAGGATTACTGTGAGCATAGTTACAAGTGTATAAGTGTTGTCTCTCTTTCTTCCTCCCTTTCCCTTTCCTCCCTCTTTTGATAAACAAGCAGTCATGTTGTAGTTAGTCCACTAGGGAACTGATTTCATCGTATTAAGTTTCTAATCAATAACCTATACCGTGTGTGTGTACCCTGTGTTATCATTTAGTTAGTAGAGGTGAGGGCCCTGGCGGAGTGGTGCCAGGAAAATAACCTCTCCTTCAACGTCAACAAAAAGAAGGAGTTGATAGTAGACTTCAGAAGACAACAGAGAGAGCACGCCTATTCACATCGATGGGACTGCAAGTTCCTCTGCATACACATCACTGACCATCTGAAATGGTCCACCCACACACAGTGTGGTGAAGAAGGCGCAACAGTGCCTCTTCACCCTCAGGAGACTGAAGAAATTTGGCTTGGCCCCTAAGACCTTTACAAACTTTTACAGATGTACAATTGAGAGCATTCTGTCAGGCTGTATCATTGCCTGGTACACCAACTGCCCCGCCCGCAACCGCAGGGCTCTCCAGAGGGTGGTGCGGTCTGCCCAACGCATCACCGGGGGCACACTGCCTGCCCTCCAGGACATCTACAGCACCCGATGTCACAGGAAGGCCAAAAAGATCATCAAGGACGTAAAACACCCGAGCCACGGCCTGTTCACCCCGCTTTCATCCAGAAGGCGAGGTCAGTACGGGTGCATCAAACCCTAGAGGCCGCGGGGCACTAAGTAGTCGCTTATGTTGCTTATGCCTGGGGCCGATCCTGGTGACGGCAAGCAGAGACAAACTTAATCTCATCTGAACCAGAACTAATTTCTACCCCCCTGGACCTGCCCGACCCCAAAACACAGTCAGTCAATCTAGGAGGACAGAGAGAGAGAAAAAGAGAGAAAATGAGAGCGAGAGAAGGGGCTTCAGAGCATCAATCTAATGAACTCACAGGACCCCCGGCTGGTTTTCAGAGGTGTTTACTTGTCTAAAACCCCAGAATGATCTGTCTCTCTCAGTCAGTCTCTCTCCTTCCTCCTCTCTCCCCTCCGTCTGAACAAGATTTAACTTCCTGCTGATGTCTAGCACACCTATGTTAGACCTCCCACCTCTGTCAGCACAGCGTATGAGCACCACAAACACACACACTCACACCCACACCTGTATGAACATTTCTTTTTTCCATATACAGTACATGTATAAATGCCCATTGTAGGTCTGTGAATAGACTAGTTGAGTCAGCACTAATGTCACGGTCGCTGGAATAATTATCGGACCAAACTGCAGCGCGATATGGTTTCCACATATTTATTAAAGTGAAAACTTAAAACAAAACAAATAAAGAAACAAACAACGAACCAGGCCTACAGAGATGCTACGTGCACTAACTCAAAACAATATCCCATAAACACAGGTGGGAAAAACAGCTACTTAAATATGATCCACCATTAGAGAATGATTACCAGCTGCCTCTAATTGGGAATCATACACAATCACCAACATAGAAAAACAAACCTAGAACCCCACATAGAAATAATAAACTACACTAACCCCCCAGTCACGGCCTGACCTACTCTACCATAGAAAATAAGGACTCTCTATGGTCAGGACGTGACAGTACCCCCCCCCCCCCCCCCCCAAGGTGTGGACTCCGGCCGCAAAACCTGAAACCAAAACGGAGGGTTAGGGGGGTGTCTAGTGTCGGGGGCGGCTCTGGTGCGGGACGAAGAACCCGCTCAGCTCGCAAATCCACCGTCTTTGGTGGCGGCTCTGGTGCGGGCCGAAGAACCCGCTCATCCTGCGGATCCAGCCATAGACCCAGGCTGAACACTGTGCCTAGACTGGACCTAGATGCCGAGGAAGGCTCCTGCTATGGAGCGGGACTGGACACCGGCCCTGGCCTGGACATCGGTGCAGAGGAAGACTCCTGCCATGGAGCGGGACTGGACGCCGTGTCTGGACTGGGCATCGGCGCAGAGGAGGGCTCCTGCCATGGAGCGGGACTGGACACTGTGCCTGGACTGGGCACCAACGCAAAAGAAGACTCTGGCCTTGGAGCTGGACTGGACGCCGTGCTCAGACTGTGCATCGGCACAGGGGAAGGCTTCCGCCATGGAGCGGGACTGGACACTGTGCCTGGACTGGGCACCAACGCAAAAGAAGATTCTGGCCTTGGAGCTGGACTGGACGCCGTGCTCAGACTGGGTATCGGCGCAGAAGGCTCCGGCCATGGAGCGGGACTGGGCGCTGTGCCTGGACTGGGCACCAATGCAGAAGAAGACTCTGGCCTTGGAGCTGGACTGGACGCCGTGCTCAGACTGGGCATCGGCGCAGGGGAAGGCTCTGGCCATGGAGCTGGAGGTTCCGGACCGTTGACCGTCTCAGGAGGTTCCGGACCGTTGACCGTCTCAGGAGGTTCCGGACCGTGGACCGTCTCAGGAGGTTCCGGACCGTGGACCGTCTCAGGAGGTTCCGGACCGTGGACCGTCTCAGGAGGTTCCGGACCGTGGACCGACTCAGGAGGTTCCGGACCGTGGACCGTCTCAGGAGGTTCCGGACCGTGGACCGTCTCAGGAGGTTCCGGACCGTGGACCGTCTCAGGAGGTTCCGGACCGTGGACCGTCTCAGGAGGCTCCGGACCGTGGACCGTCTCAGGAGGTTCCGGACCGTGGACCGTCTCAGGAGGTTCCGGACCGTGGACCGTCTCAGGAGGTTCCGGACCGTGGACCGTCTCAGGAGGTTCCGGACCGTGGACCGTCTCAGGAGGTTCCGGACCGTGGACCGTCTCAGGAGGTTCCGGACCGTGGACCGTCTCAGGAGGTTCCGGACCGTGGACCGTCTCAGGAGGCTCCGGACCGTGGACCGTCTCAGGAGGTTCCGGACCGTGGACCGTCTCAGGAGGTACTGGACCGTGGACCGTCTCAGGAGGTTCCGGACCGTGGACCGTCTCAGGAGGTTCCGGACCGTGGGCCGTCGTTGGAGGTACCGGACCGTGGACCGTCTCAGGAGGTTCCGGACCGTGGACCGTCTCAGGAGGTTCCGGACCGTGGGCCGTCGTTGGAGGTTCCAGACTGTGACACGTCGCCGGAAGCTCCGGACTGAGAACTGTCGCCGGAAGCTCTGGACTGGGAACTGTCGCCGGAAGCTCTGGACTGGGGATCATCGCAGGAAGCCTGGTGCATGGGGCCGGTGCAGGTGGCACCGGACTGGTGACACACACCTCAGGGCGAGTGCGTGGAGCCGGCACAGGTGGCGCCAGACTGGTGACACACACTTCAGGGCGAGTGCGGGGAGCAGGCACAGGACGTACCGGACTGGGGAGGCGCACTGGAGGCCTGGTGCGTGGAGCTGACACAGGACGTACTGGGCTGTGGAGGAGCACTGGAGGCCTGGTGCGTGGAGCTGGCACAGGACGTACTGGGCTGTGAAGGCGCACTGGAGACCTGGTGCGTATAGCCGGCATCAATTGTACCGGAACTTTAACACACTTCTCAGGACGAGTACGGGGAGCTGACTCAGGTGGCATTAAACTAATTACACGCTCCTTAGGTCAATTGTCGTGCATCTTCCACCAACTTAACAATTCTCTCCGCTCTTTCTCCTCCAATACCTCCATCCACTCTCTAACGGTCTCTGACTCTCTCCTTCCACTCTCCTCCAGTTTCTCCCTCTTCTCCCAGACTGGCTCTGGTTCACTCCTCGGCTCCTGTCCTCCCTTCTCTCATTGCGTCTCCCGCCAAGGAAGGCGATCCTGTCCTGCCAGGATTTCTTCCCAAGTCCAGGATCCCTTCCCGTCCAGAATCTCCTCCCAAGTCCATGTTACCCTCTCCTCCTGGGCACGCTGCTTGGTCCTGTTGTGATGGGATATTCTGTCACGTTCGCTGGAATAATTATCGGACCAAACTGCAACGCGATATGGTTTCCACATAATATTTATTAAAGTGAAAATTGAGAACTTAAAACAAAACAAATAAAGAAACAAACAACGAACCAGGCCTACAGAGATGCTACGTGCACTAACTCAAAACAATATCCCATAAACACAGGTGGGAAAAACAGCTACTTAAATATGATCCACCATTAGAGACAATGATTACCAGCTGCCTCTAATTGGGAATCATACACAATCACCAACATAGAAAAACAAACCTAGAACCCCACATAGAAATAATAAACTAGACTAACCCCCCAGTCACGCCCTGACCTACTCTACCATAGAAAATAAGGACTCTCTATGGTCAGGACGTGACAACTAAATGGTTTCTTACATCTGTTTGAGGCCACCACTCTTGCTGAACATTGCAGGAGTGCTGCGTGCGTACCTTTATTTTATTTATTTATTTAACTAGGCAAGTCAGTTAAGAACAAATTCTTATTTTCAATGACGGCCTAGGAACAGTGGGTTAACTGCCTTGTTCAGGGGCAGAACCAGATTTGTACCTTGTCAGCTCCGGGATTCGATCTTGCAACCTTTCGGTTACTAGTCCAACGCTCTAACCTGTAGGCTACGCTGCCGTGTGTAGCCTACAGGTTAGTGGGTGTGTGTACATACGCGCGTCATTGGTGCCTGTCTACCCTGTAGTTAGATCTGTCTACCCTGTAGTTAGATCTAACCCTGGTTTGAGACACAGCAGGTATAAAATCTCATCTCGCTGAGGGTTTTCTGTTTCTGTTCAGTGAGGTATCAGATTCTACTGCCTTGCACATCTCTGAGACCAGCAGGAAACACACACAGTGAACAACCCACACGTCTGATGGAGAAAGAACATAATCATTGAAGGATGTAAAAACATTTGATTCAGTGAACAAGAATAGACTATTAACTTCAGACTATCAAGATGTATTGTTCCTGTGAGGAAGAACACATTACTCCTACCCAGAGCTGTGGATACAACTTGGCAACATATTCTCAGCAACATTTAAAAAAATAATGTTTGGGGCCAACATGGTGGGCAGTTTGCTGCTAATCAATTAACCCCAAATGATTAACATACAGTATGAACTTCCTTCATCCTTTCTCTGCCATTTGTAAATCCCTGAATCCCCAAACCCATGAATAAGGCCATATTATGAGTAATCACAAAGGGCTGACTATTTAACACCTTTAAGCATTAATCTGTCTCAGTTTGTCCTCTGATGAAGAGTCCTTAAAGGTGTAGTGAAGGTTGAAGCGCAGGGTGAGATAGGACAACCCTTATCTTAATTACCCCCATCACTCACACCCTCCTCTATCTGAGCCCTCTCTCCACACCAGGACATTAACCAGTAATAAAATAATAAAAGATAGCTCATTGAGGAGGAGTTTCCCCTTGCATAGCAGGACAAACTGATTTTTATACACCGTTGTGAGAAATTTAGCTTCATAGCTGATATTTGATCTCTTGAGTTTGGTTTAAGTTTTTGGAGGTGAAAGGCATCATTTGTAATGGCTGTGTGGAGGGGCATGTTGACAAACTATCACCCGTGGTAGAGGGGTAATAACACTCATTTGGGAAGGTTAGCGATTCTGCATTTGACCTTTGTATTAATCTGGCAGTTTGAACGCAGCAGACGGTGGTTTTATGTTACACTTGCCTGCCAGTAGTTTTAATGCAGGAAGATTGGGATCATTTGTCACAGATGATGTTTGGATCATCACAGGGTTACAGGGCTTATCAGTGAGCGGGAAATAGAAGGGTAACACGCGGAATGTTGAAACATAAACATTCCAGATTTAGCTTTAAAGACAACAATGGCAGTCACATCTCCCCTTCTTTGAAATTAGCCTGGATACCAGTGTGTTTCTGCTTCAGTTTTAGTTGACTCCTTTGTTGTTGTCATACCAAACAACAAGTACAATCAATATCTGGTATAAATGCTAAATGGAGAACTACAGGAACAAGCCTTGATAGACAAGAATGAGAGCTTATGGGAGAATGAATGGTGTGTTATTAAACCCAACTCTACTGTATATTTGACCAACATTACAGTAATTAATGGGTCCCATACATAATTATAACAGGATAATTCATAAGACTGCGTAATTCTGTAATTTTCTCATTAACAAATTGCACAAATTGCACATCCAATCAGATGCACCAGAGGTTGGGGGCGTTTTAGAAAATGAACAAAACCTGTACTTTACTTAGAACTTTTCACAACCACTTAAATGAGACATTAATAGTGCTGCGTTCAGTCCTACCAAGTGCAATGATTACTTTTCTGTAGAGTAATGATTGCAGAGTTAAACAGATTCCCCATTGTTATGATAGTCTCTGTCTCCATCTTTCTCTTATTTAAGGTAATCCATTTTCTTATGGGCACCAATCCCTGTAGTGTTTAAGTGCCCACTTTGAGTGCTGCCATTAATCACCCAGACAAACCATGTCTCAGAGAGGACTATTCTCTATGGCGCAAACTGAAAATACTGCTACTAAAACTACAAATACCTTTCTTCATATTTCTAAATGGAAGCTCTAATTCCTGCATAATAGACCGTTGAACAAGTATGTGTTCCGTGTACAGTTGAATTTGGAAGTTTACATAAACCTTAGCCAAATACATTTAAACTCAGTTTTTCACAATTCCTGACATTTAATTCAAGTAAAAATTCTGTGTTTTAGGTCAGTTAGGATTACCACTTCATTTAAAAAATGTGAAATGTAAGAATAATAGTAGAGAGAATTATTTATTCCAGCTTTTATTTCTTTCATCACATTCCCAGTGGGTCAGAAGTATTAGTATTTGGACTCAAACGTTTCGGGTAGCCTTCCACAAGCTTCCCATAATAAGTTGGGTGAATTTTGGTCCATTCCTCCTGACAGAGCTGGTGTAACTGAGTCAGGTTTGTAGGCCTCCTTGCTCGCACACGCTTTTTCAGTTCTGCACACAAATTTTCTATGGGATTGAGGTCAGGGCTTTGTGATGGCCACTCCAATACCTTGACTTTGTTGTTCTTAAGTCATTTTGCCACAACTTTGGAAGTATGCTTGGGGTCATTGTCCATTTGGAAGACCCATTTGCGACCAAGCTTTAACTTCCTGACTGATGTCTTGAGATGTTGCTTCACTAAATTCACGTCATTTTCCATTCTCATGATGCCATCTATGTTATGAAGTGCACCAGTCCCTCCTGCAGCAAAGCACCCCCACAACATAATGCTGCCATGATTTGCACTTTTCGCACCAATGTACGTTCATCTCTAGGAGACAGAACGCGTCTCCTTCCTAAGCGGTATGACGGCTGCGTGGTCCCATGGTGTTTATATTTGCGTACTATTGTTTGTACAGATGAACGTGGTACCGTCAGGCGTTTAGAAATTGCTCCCAAGGATGAACCAGACTTGTGGAGGTCTACAATTTTTTTTCTGAGGTCTTGGCTGATTTCTTTAGATTTTCCCATGATGTCAAGCAAAGAGGCACTGAGTTTGAAGGTAGGCCTTGAAATACATCCACAGGTACACCTCCAATTGACTCAAATGATGTCAATTAGCCTATCAGAAGCTTCTAAAGCCATGACATAATTTTCTGGAATTTTCCAAGCTGTTTAAAGGCACAGTCAACAGTATGTAAACTTCTGACCCACTGGAATTGTGATACAGTGAATTATAAGTGAAATAATCTGTCTGTAAACAATTGTTGGAAAAATTACTTGTGTCATGCACAAAGTAGATGTCCTAACCGACTTGGCAAAACTATAGTTTGTTAACAATACATTTGTGGAGTGGTTGAAAAATTAGTTTTAATGACTCCAGCCTAAGTGTATGTAAACTTCCGACTTCAACTGTATATGTTTCACTCACACACACAACAACACGCACACATGCATGCCTGCATGCATGCATGCGCGCATATAGATACACACACACGCACACAGCTTCACAGTGTATTACGACATTGTTTTGTATCCATTAAGATGGTGGGTTCATGTAGACCCGTGTGGCTCAGTTGGTAGAGCATGGCGCTTGTAACGCCAGGGTTGTGGGTTCATTCCCCACGGGGGGACCAGGATGAATATGTATGAACTTTCCAATTTGTAAGTCGCTCTGGATAAGAGCGTCTGCTAAATGAATTAAATGTAGACTGTAAGTGAGAAACAACCTTTCACCTTTAAATAAGACTGACTGAGCATGTGCCATGGGTGGTGCTTTGTTCCATTAACATGACTTCACCTGTAGGGCTGAAACCAGAACTTACCTGGAATCACAGATGATGTCATCTCATTCTAGAACTTTACAGAACATCTCCCTCACAGAGGAAAATAGGACCAAAGACAACTGCCAAAAAAATGTAATAAGTGTTCAGACCCTTTGCTATGAGACTCGAAGTTGATCTCAGGTACACCCTGTTTCCATTGATCATCCTTCAGATGTTTCTACAACTTGACTGGAGTCCACCTGTGGTAAATTCAATTGATTGGACATGATTTGGAAAGGCACACACCTGTCTATATAAGGTCCCACAGTTGACAGTGGGAAAACCAAGATTGTGTCGAAGCACAGATCTGGCGAAGGGTACCAAAAAATGTCTGCAGCATTGAAGGTCCCCAAGAACACAGTGGTCCATTCAACACCATCATTTTTAAATCAACGAAGTTTGGAGCTAAAGCTGGCCTAGAGCTGGCCGCCGGGCCAAACTGAGCAATCGGGGAGAAGGGCATTGGTCAAGGAGGTGAGCAAGAACCCAATGGTCACTCTGACAGAGCTCCAGAGGTCCTCTGTGGAGATGGGAGAATCTTCCAGAAGGACAACCATCTCTGCAGCACTCTACCAATCAGGCCTTTATGGTAGAGTGACTAGAAGGAAGCCACTCCTCAGTAAAAGGCATATGATGGCCTGCATGGAGTTTGCCAAACGACACCTAAATGAAACCTGGCACCATCCCTACGGTGAAGCATGGTGGTAACAGCATCATGCTGAGGGGATGTTTTTCAGCGGAAGGGACTGGGAGACTAGTCAGGATCAAGGGAAAGATGAAAAGAGCAAAGAACAGAGAGATTCTTGGTGAAAACCTGCTCCAGAGCTCTCCGGACCTCAGACTGGGGAGAAGGTTCACCTTCCAACAGGACAACGACCCTAAGCACACAGCCTAGACAACGCAGGAGTGGCTTCGGGACAAGTCTCTGAATGTCCTTGAGTGGCCCAGCCAGAGCCCGGACTTGAACCCGATTGAACATCTCTGGAGAGACCTGAAAATAGCTGTGCACCGAACCTCGCCATCCAACCTGACAGAGCTTGAGAGGATCTGCAGAGAAGAATGGGAGAAACACACCAAATACAGGTGTGCCAAGCTTGTAGCGTCATACCCAAGAAGACTCAAGGCTGTAATCACTGTCAAAGGTGCTTCAACAAAGTACTGAGTAAAGGGTCTGAATACCTACGTAAATGTGATATTTCAGTTTTAAAAAATGTATACACTTGTTAAAATATCTTAAATCCTGTTTCTTCTTTGTCATTATGGGGTATTGTGTGTAGATTGATGAGGGAAAAACACTAATCCATTTTAGAATAAGGCTGTAACATAACAAAATGTGGAAAAAGTTGTGTATGTGACGTGATATTTTAACAATGATAATGTCACAGAAGAAGAGGGGTACATTACAACAACGTTAAAGCTGATGTAATGTAATTAAGGTTTGACAAGTAGGAAGTCGGGAGGAGTCTGCCAGTAATCCCTGAACGCTTCAAAGCATTAACTACACCAAGTTCAAGCTTTTATCACTCAAATAGCAGGTAATGCAAACTGAAATCCATGAGCGTTTTGACAACTAAATATTGAAATTTCTTAAAATCTTGAAGATTTAGGCCAGGTTTCTATCTGATCAGGGTTTCTATCTGATCAAGGATTCTATCTGATCAGGGATTCTATCTGATCGCACTTGATATTTCAGATTGAGCTGACAGTTTAACTTAATCAATTTAACTTGACCCTTACCCTAACCGCTAAACCCAACCATAACCGTGTCCCAGTGGCGAACTGGAAACGAAATTAGGCTCTGGCATTTCAGCCACACTGGCCCACTACTGCTATACCACACCGTAGCATACCACAAAACCATTTTTTAGGTCCCACACTTATTTAATTTCCCCTTTAATTACACACCTAGGGGCAGATTCAGACTTAGGAAATGTACACTTTTCCTACACACGCCTTTCCTAGACACTTCTCAGTAGTTGGTAACCAAATTAAAATAAAATAGTATTTGTCACATGCGCTGAATACAGCAGGTATAATACTAGTATAAATGCTGACTTATAAGCACTTATCCAAAATGTAGTTAAGAAAATAGAGAAAATAGCAGACGGTGGTTTCTGAAAATATTTACTAAATAAACTGATGTAAAAAAAGTACACAATAAAATAACAATAATGAGGCTATATGCAGGGGGTACCGGTACTGAGTCAATGTGCTGGGGTAAAGGTTAGTTGAGATAATTTGTACATGTAGGTAGAGGTAAAGTGACTATGCATAGACAATAAACAGCTAATAGCAGCAGTGTAAAAAAGGGGGGAGGTGGGGGGTCAATGCAATTGTCCGGGTGGCCATTTGATTAATTGTTCAGCAGTTTTATGGCTCGGGGGTAGAAGCTGTTAAGGAGCATTTTGGACCTAGACTTGGCGCTCCAATACCGCTTGCCGTACGGTAGCAGAGAGAAGACTCTATGACTTGGGTGACTGGAGTCTTTGACAATTTTTTGGGCCTTCCTCTGACACCGGCTAGTATATAGGTCCTGGATGACAGGAAGCTTGGCCCCAGTGATGTACTGGGCTGTAAGCACTACTCTCTGTGGCGCCTTACGGTCGGATGCCGAGCAGTTGCCATACCAGGCGATGATGCAACCAGTCATGATGCTCTCGATGGTGTAGCTGTAGAACTTTTTGAGGATCTGGGGACCCATGACAAATCTTTTCAGTCTCCTGAGGAGGAAAAGGCATTGTTGTGCCCTCTTCACAACTTTCTTGGTGTGTTTGGACCACTCAGACTTACCTTATGCAGTAGTGTAACGGTCTTTGCTGCTGGGGCTTTGCTGCTGGGCGTGCTCTGAATAAATTTAATTCAACCGCTGAAAACCCTCCCACTTGTTGGCCAACAGATTTTCTTGTGGAGTTTTTATTCAATAGGATTTTCAGTACATTTATCTTTAGCCATCCTTGAATATACGGTTTACCTATCATTTGAATTTTGTTGACAAACTCACTGGACTATATCGAGAGAACAGGATATTCAGAATATTAGCCTGATAAAGGTTGTAGAATTAGTAGGGAATTAAGTCAAGGTCAGAATACACTGGCGTATCACCCCTCACCCAGGGTACCTTGCTGACACTGGCTTGTCCCCATGAGTAAGTTCAGGGTCAGAATACGCATAGAGAGAAAAGTACATAAAAAGAGAATAAAATTATATTTATGTGGGTGTAACTTGGGTCTGAATAAACCCCCTAGCGAGAGAGGACTGTGTTTGGCTTGCAATGTTTCTGCAGACTACCACGATGGCAGAGTTTGTTAAACAAATCCCGACCCAATTGATACAAATAATATTAATTATATCATCCTGCCAGGAAGGCATACTTTGTAGATCTACTCATAATCAAGACAGTTGCAGTAGGACTATTAATTAGCCTGACGACTCACACTCGCTGCTCCGTCGTTCACTACATAAACTAACGTCCGTGGGCGTGGCATAACGTTTGGCGTCTGGGTAGACAGGAGTCTGGGTAGACAGGCAAATCATTAGTAGCCAATTGCTAGCTAACTACACAAAGTGATAGATGAACATGTATGCACACACACACACACACACACACACACACACACACACACACACACACACACACACACACACACACACACACACACACACACACACACACACACACACACACACACACACACAGGAGTTAGTCATTAGGTTCCAATTCATGCCATTTTCCTTCTTACCCTTGGCCTTAACAAATTCATGATAGCAAGTCTGAAAGCTGTAAACAATTGCAACATTAACTGCGTAGTTACCTGACTAGCTTTTTTAATTTTTTTATGTAGCTGTCATTGTTACTGTAGCCAGAAGATCTTCCTTTAATTACAGCTGTCACTAATCCTGTTTTGTCCCAGAAACATTGATTTTGTTGTAAAATTCTATTTGCTTCCATTTCAAGTTTTTTGGCAAGTTGTTATTATAATGTAGTATAATGTTTATACCAAAGCTATAAAAAAAGGTATTCACTCCCCTTGACTTTTTCCACATCTTGTTGTGTGACAGCCTGAATATATAGTTGATTAAATGTAGATGTTGTGTCACTGATCTACACATATTACCCTACAATGTCAAAGTGGAATTTAGTTGGATTTTTTTTTATTTTTTACAAATGTATTTACAATGAAAAGCTGAAATGTCTTGAGTCAAAAAGTATTCAACCCCTTTGTTATGGCAAGCCTGAATAAGTTCAGGACTAAACATTAGCTTGCCAGAAGCATACAACCCTCCATCCCACTGCTGGCTTGCTTCTGAAGCTAAGCAAGGTTGGGCCCTGGATGGGAGACCAGATGCTGCTGGGAGTGGTGTTGGAGGGCCAGTAGGAGGCACTCTTTCGTCTGGTCTAAAAAATATCCCAATTCCCCAAGGCAGTGATTGGGGACATTGCCCTGTGTAGGTTGCTGTCTTTTGGATGGGATGTTAAATGGGTGTCCTGACTCTGTGGTCACATGGCATTTATTATAAGAGTAGGGGTGTTTAGCCCTGGCTAAATTCCCAATCTGGCCCTCATACCATCATGGTCACCTAATCATCCCCAGTTTACAATTGGCTAATTCATCCCCCTCCTCTCCCCTGTAACTATTCCCCAGGTCGTTGCTGTAAATGAGAACGTGCTAAATAACAAATTGGTGATTTACTGCCACCCGCAGTGCTGGAGTCCTGTCATTCAATTATTGTGGCCACTTCATGGTGGTGATGAAGCTTAAAGCCATTTACAGCCATAAGCAATCCAAATTGAAGATTAAGATAATTCTCTGATCATTGGCTAATCATTCTCAATCCATAGAAATCCCCACCCAGTTGACTACTTTAAAATGGTGGAAGCCCTCAATGTCCATGCAAAAACATTTTACATCCAACTAGAGATCTCTGTCAGTATGTCTCTCTGTTTTCAACCTCGACAGAATTGCCTTCTGTTCCTTTGGCTGCAGTTGAACTGTCTTTGCACACAGAATCAGGTTCTTTGTCCTCATCATCCATAATTCACTCCGCTCATTTAGCTGTCTGTCCCTCACAACTTTAGTAGGAATATAGGCTGGCTCACTGATGGCGCGTTTGACTTTGAACTACAGCTAGGACGATAAAACAAAAATTATCAACACCAACCATTCCGATCACTTATTGCAAGCATTTTGCTTATGTCGTTCATTACGATAAGTAGTCTACGCTAGAGAAAAGTGAAGTTTGATATTAAATAAGTTTGCTAACAAACAAACTACAAACAAACTAATAGTAATAGATTAAATGATAATAAAAAAACTGTGATGCACATTAATGTAATAAACTTATTGTTCGATTTATTGTTATCGCAATATGGATTTTTTTCCATATCACCCAGCTCTACATTGTATATAATATCATTTTTTTCAATTTCGACCGGCTCAACCACCTAAAAAAAAGTCCAGTCCATTTGGCAGACGGCCAATTCGACCTTGCCATAACCCTAACAAGCAGTTGAATATCAACAGAGTTGCAGTTCATAGTTTCTTCTTAGTTTGATCATCTGTAGATCATTTACAGATATCAAATCAAATCTTATTGGTCACATGGTTAGCAGATGTTAATGCGAGCGGCATAGGCAAGGTGCAGTAGATGGTATAAAATACAGTATATACATGTGAAATGAGTAATGTAAGATATTTAAGCATTATTAAAGTGCCATTATTTAAAGTGGCATTGTTTAAAGTGACTAGTGATCCATTTATTAAAGTGTCCCGTGATTGGTTCTCAATGTGGGCAGCAGACTCTCTCAGTTAATGATTGCTGTTTAGCAGTCTGATGGCCTTGAGATAGAAGCTGTTTCTCAATCTCTCGGCCCCAGCTTTGATGTACCTGTACTGACCTCGCCTTCTGGATGATAGCAGTGTGAACAGGCAGTGGCTCGTTGGTTCTTTACCACACTGTCTGTGTGGGTGGACCATTTTAGTTTGTCTGTGATGTGTACGCCCACTCCCTATCTAGGGGACTATCAAAATTAAGTATGACGAAATACAGTAACAACAACTGGTGAATGACCCAAGAAACCTTCACCTCATTGCCAGTAAAAACAAATAAAGAATCCTACCAGTAATCCTAATCAAATAATAATCCCTGATATTTAAGAACCCTCTTTTTTCCATAGAGACACAATATATTTCACACAGATATAGCTCCTACTTTTATCCTGTAAATATCTAGCCTCAAAGACTAGATCATTTCAGAAGATGTGTCGTTTCAGAATGAGTGGTGCTGTAGCTCTGCTGCTGTTTTCTCTGTTTGGGGCATGGGCTGAAGCTACAGAGATGGCCCACAAGACCCCTGACATCTGGTCTAAGCTGGAGGAGCTGAGAGACATGGTGGTGGAACAGAGACAGGAGCTGAGCGTCACCAAGACTGAACTGCAGCTCCAGAAGAGCAAGGTGGAAGAGCTGGAGAAAGAGAAAGCAGGTCATGTCAGAAATATCAGGCATTTGTAAATTGGATTGATACAGGTGGATAAGTAAGCATTTGCCTTGTTGTTATTTCAATCTCAGATTGTCCTTTTAAATAATCAACTCCTTTTCACAGGCAGACCAACTGTGGCCTTCTCTGCTGGTTTGACTGACTCTGGAAACGTAGGTCCATTCAGTACTGCTACTACACTGATCTTCAGTAGAGTCATCACCAACATCGGCAAGGCCTACAACCCAATTACAGGTACTAACTAACAAGAGGGAAATCCATTTGAATGTTGCATAACATTCATCCAACAATGCCAAATATTGAGTCAGTCATCTCATCATAATTTTTTATGAATGCAATTTAATGTAATTCTTCTGGGATGATTTTGCTGCATGTTTCTCAGTAATCGCTGTATATAATTTTACTTCACTAACTTGTTTTATATTTTACTTTGAAAATCATGATAAGACACTAGATTTTCAGAGTGGACATAATTCTGAGGGACAAATTCTACATTTCAAGCTTTTAAATGAGTTTACTTTTGTAACTACTAGCTATATGATACCAAACACGTACAGTACCAGTCAAAAGTTTGGACACACCTACTTATTCCAGGGATTCTATATTTTACTATTTTCTACATTGTAGAATAATAGTGAAGACTTCAAAACTATTAAATAACACATATGGAATCATGTAGTAACCCAAAAAGTATAAAACAAATAAAAATATATTTTATATTTGACATTCTTTAAAGTAGTCACCCTTTGCCTTGATGACAGTTTTGCACACTCTTGGAAAAGCATTCCAGGTGAAGAGAGAATGCCAAGAGAGTGCAAAGCTGTCATCGAGGCAAAGGGTGGCTACTTTGAAAAATCTGAAATATATTTAGATTGTTTTATACTATTTTGGTTACTACATGATTCCATATTTGTTATTTCATAGTTTATGTCTTCACTATTATGCTACAATGGAGAAAATAGTAAAAATAAAGAAAAACCCACACCTCTAAGTATGTCCAAACTTTTGACTAGTACTGTATGTCTACGGTAATTTTTTAAAATTAAATATTTTAT
This sequence comes from Salvelinus alpinus, assembly GCF_045679555.1. Classification (NCBI taxonomy): domain Eukaryota; kingdom Metazoa; phylum Chordata; class Actinopteri; order Salmoniformes; family Salmonidae; genus Salvelinus; species Salvelinus alpinus. The sequence continues at coordinate 70,197,038 of NC_092093.1, forward strand.
GTTATTTAATCTGTCACCCTGATTTTATTTTAGTTATAACAATGTTTTGTTTGATACTTATTGTGTTTGGTGGTAATTTGTGTTTACTAGTCCCTTACTTAATTATACTAAACTTAGCAAAAAAAGAAACATCCTCTCACTGTCAACTGCGTTTATTTTCAGTCAACTTAACATGTGTAAATATTTGTATGAACATAACAAGATTCAACAACTGAGACATAAACTGAACAAGTTCCACAGACATGTGACTAACAGAAATTGAATAATGTGTCCCTGAACAAAGGTGGGGTCAAAATCAAAAGTAACAGTCAGTATCTGGTGTGGCCACCAGCTGCATTAAGTACTGCAGTGCATCTCCTCCTCATGGCCCTAGCTCTCACCCTCCGATCCAAAAGGTCCCAGACGTGCTCAATGGGATTGAGATCTGGGCTCTTCGCTGGCCATGGCAGAACACTGACATTCCTGTCTTGCAGGAAATCACGCACAAAAACGAGCAGTATGGCTGGTGGCATTGTCATGCTGGAGGGTCATGTCAGGATGAGCCTGCAGGAAGGGTACCACATGAGGGAGGAGGATGTCTTCCCTGTAACGCACAGCATTGAGATTTCCTGCAAAGACAACAAGCTCAGTCCGATGATGCTGTGATACACCGCCCCAGACCATGACGGACCCTCCACCTCCAAATCGATCCCACTCCAGAGTACAGGCCTCGGTGTAACGCTCATTCCTTCAACGATAAACGCAATTCCGACCATCACCCCTGGTGAGACAAAACCGCGGCTGTCTGGTCCAGTGACGGTGGGTTTGTGCCCATAGGCGACGTAGTTGCCGGTGATGACCTGCCTTACAACAGGCCTACAAGCCCTCAGTCCAACCTCTCTTAGCCTATTGCAGACAGTCTGAGCACTGATGGAGGGATTGTGCGTTCCTGGTGTAACTCGGGCAGTTGTTGTTGCCATCCGGTACCTGTCCCGTAGGTGTGATGTTCGGATGTACCGATCCTGTGCAGGTGTTGTTACACGTGGTCTGCCACTGTGAGGATGATCAGCTGTCCATCCTGTCTCCCTGTAGCGCTGTCTTAGGCGTCTCACAGTACGGACATTGCAATTTATTGCCCTGGCCACATCTGTAGTCCTCATGCCTCCTTGCAGCATGCCTAAGGCACGTTCCTGCAGATGAGCAGGGACCCTGGGCATCTTTCTTTTGGTGTTTTTCAGTGTCAGTAGAAAGGCCTCTATAGTGTCCTAAGTTTTCATAACTTTGACCTAATTGCCTACCGTCTGTAAGCTGTTAGTGTCTTAATGACCGTTCCACAGGTGCATGTTCATTAATTGTTTATGGTTCATTGAAGAAGCATGGGAAACAGTGTTTAAACCCTTTCAAATTAAGATCTGTGAAGTTATTTGGATTTTTACGAATTATCTTTGAAAGACAGGGTCCCGAAAAAGGGACATTTCTTTTTTTGCTGAGTTTATTTGTTAAAAACATTCCAGCTACAGCAACATGAGACAGACAGTGCTGATATCACTCTATTTCTCCTCTGATGCAGGCATCTTCACAGCATCAGTGAAAGGAGTCTACTTCTTCCGATTCACGGCCATGTCATCCCGCCACCCACAACTCATGGGCATTGAGATGTTTCACAATAATCAAAGAGTTCTATATAATGTAGAAAGAAATACAGTTGGGGGTTGGCAGTACATATCTAATGCGTTGACACTAGAGCTGGAGAAGGGGGATGTGGTCTACCTTCGTCTCCCTGGAGACCAGGGTCTCCATGATAGCCATGATAACCACAACACCTTCAGTGGCTTCCTGCTCTTCCCTGTGTGAGGACAGCACCATTCTGTGATGTGAGGATTTTCCTCTTTAACCAATAAATAAATCATCACTTTATTATTTAAAAAAATAAAAACTGTAAAGGGAAAGAGGAAGAAGTGGAGAGGTATAGTAATAAATATGACCATTACATATCCCAGAGCTGTGTTTAGGGTTATTTTTCAAGTAACACATGTAGGCTACATTACATTAAGGTAACAGATACATTCAAGTCACACATAGGCTACAGTCAGAGACTCAGATAAGGACAGAGACACATTTATAGTGGTGTAAGAAGGGATTGTGATTATAATCACAATATTATGACGTGAACTCAGCTTTCTGATGTGTCTCAGGGTTAGTCGTTCAGACATATCCATATTTAATAAGTAACTAGTGACCTTATCAAATCAAATCAAATGTATTTATATAGCCCTTCTTACATCAGCTGATATCTCAAAGTGCTGTACAGAAACCCAGCCTAAAACCCCAAACAGCAAGCAATGCAGGTGTAGAAGCACGGTGGCTAGGAAAAACTCCCTAGAAAGGCCAAAACCTAGGAAGAAACCTAGAGAGGAACCAGGCTATGAGGGGTGGCCAGTCCTCTTCTGGCTGTGCCGGGTGGAGATTATAACAGAACATGGCCAAGATGTTCAAATGTTCAAAATGACCAGCATGGTCAAATAATAATAATCACAGTAGTTGTCGAGGGTGCAGCAAGTCAGCACCTCAGAAGTAAATGTCAGTTGGCTTTTCATAGCGATCATTAAGAGTATCTCTACCGCTCCTGCTGTCTCTAGAGAGTTGAAAACAGCAGGTCTGGGACAGGTAGCACGTCCGGTGAACAGGTCAGGGTTCCATAGCCACAGGCAGAACAGTTGAAACTGGAGCAGCAGCACGGCCAGGTGGACTGGGGACAGCAAGGAGTCATCATGCCAGGTAGTCCTGAGGCATGGTCCTAGGGCTCAGGTCCTCCGAGAGAGAGAAAGAAAGAGAGAATTAGAGAGAGCATACTTAAATTCACACAGGACACCGGATAAGACAGGAGAAGTACTCCAGATATAACAAACTGACCCTAGCCCCCCGACACATAAACTACTGCAGCATAAATACTGGAGGCTGAGACAGGAGGGGTCAGGAGACAGTGATACCCCCGGACAGGGCCAAACAGGAAGGATATAACCCCACCCACTTTGCCAAAGCACAGCCCCCACACCACTAGAGGGATAACTTCAACCACCAACTTACCATCCTGAGACAAGGCCGAGTATAGCCCACAAAGATATCCACCACGGCACAACCCAACCTTACGATACTATCACAATTTCATGCCGATAAAAAGAGACAAAAAAAACAAACAGGGTTGTTTTCCTACAGCGTTTTACAGAGTCTGATCCAAATGACCTGCAATAAGGAAAACTCACCCAGTGTTTTGTGTTATCTGAGAGCTTGACATGGTTTAAGTTTTTCCTTCAGAAACACATGCTAAATTCTCATGCACTGTGTTTCTAAGACTAAACTTTGAATAAATTTTAAGGTTAAGGAGTTAGGAGGAGTTGGATTAAGGTTAGCTAACATGCTAAGTAAAAAAAAATATGTAAATAAGAATAGGTTTCTAAAAACTGCTACATTGTGGATGCTACCATGATTACAGATAATGATGAATGAATAGTGAATAATGATGAGTGAGAAAGTCACAGATGCACAAATATCATAACCCCAAGACATGCTAACCTCTCACCATTACAATAACAGGGGAGCTTAGCATTTTTGGGGGGGTTATGATATTTATGCGTCTGTAACTTTCTCTAAAAGTGACTCCAAAATTACACAGTACATTATTTACCATTTGTTTCTATTGGGCACAAAATAATCTGAAACATAACTAAAACAAACAGCAAATGCATCCAACAAATGTGTAGAGTCACACGCTTGATGTAGTCATTGTGTGCTATGAATATGGGTCCAAATACTTATCTTTTTACTACTTTAATACCCATATAAGTAAAATTGTTCCAATACTTTTGGTGACAGCACTTTTTCTAAACGGTTCACCTGATATGGATGAAAATACCCTCAAATTAAAGCTGTCAGTCTGCGCACTAACCTAATAGTATCATTTCAAATCCAAAGTGCTGGAGCTCAGAGCTAAAACAACAACAAATGTGTCACTGTCCAAATACTTTGAGCTATACAGATAGCTAACACTATCTGCTCCGGATTTACGTCTAGTCTATGAGACATTTACATTACATTTTACATTTTAGTCATTTAGCAGACGCTCTTATCCAGAGCGACTTACAGTAGAGTGCATACATTTTATTACATTTTTACATACTGAGACAAGGATATCCCTACCGGCCAAGAGCAGACGCTCTTATCCAGAGCGACTTACAGTAGAGTGCATACATTTTTTTATTTTTTTTTATTTTTTTATACATACTGAGACAAGGATATCCCTACCGGCCAAACCCTCCCTAACCCGGACGACGCTATGCCAATTGTGCGTCGCCCCACGGATCTCCCGGTTGCGGCCGGCTGCGACAGAGCCTGGGCGCGAACCCAGAGACTCTGGTGGCGCAGCTAGCACTGCGATGCAGTACCCTAGACCACTGCGCCACCCGGGAGATCGGGCTGATCTAATTCATCAAAATCCATAACCCTAGCTTTATGTACACATTCCAGCTCAACTCTAACCCTAATTTTAACCGTAACCCTAGCTTCATATCCACATCAACTCTAACCTTCAACCCTGACCCTAACCCCTAACATAGCCACCAGGCTAATGTTAGCTTTAACCACGTAACTAATGTTACCCACAACAAATTCGAATTCGTAACATTTCATAAGTTTAGCAAATTCGTAACATATTGTACAAATAGCAATTTTTAACATATTGTATGAATTGCAATTTGTAACATATACAAAATGGATGATGGACATCCACAAACTAATACATACCATACGAAACGTAAAATATCATACTAATTGGAGTGTCCCGAATTTATCTTTATGTCTACCCGAGTCCAGGTTGATTAGATAGTGGTCTATGCCTGGTCATAAGCCAACATGGTGTCATTCCTCAGCCAAAGGAAGCATCCACAGCTGACCATGTCAATAAAGACAGCGAGCGTGTATTTTATCTTCTCAATTTCTATTGAACAGATATTTGGATGCAGATTTAAGGTCCACTGCAGCCGTTTTTATAACAATATCAAATCATTTCTGGGTAACAATTAAGTACATTACTGTAATAGAGTTCCATTAAAATGGGAAAGAATAGCTTTTTAGCGACAACAAAAAACATTCACAAACAAGAATTTTGCAAGGACTGTCTGGGAGTGGTTTGAGTGGGGAGGGAAAAACGGAAAAATTGCTGTTATTGGCAAAGACGTTTGGAACTGTTATGCAGATGAATGAGGACCCAAAAGCGACGTAATAGTAACAGAGTCTTTATTCCAGTATAAAACAAATAATGATACTCCTGGATATAAATCAATGGAAATCCAAAACAGGAAACTGAAATCCTCTCGTCAATAGAGAGGAACGACTGGAGACGCGACCACAGACTGCAGGTCGCTTCAGGAAGGCACAGGCCGTAGCTGACATAGACACCTGCTCACACGCAGCATCTGAAGAAGGCAAAAGAACACGACAGGGCGGAACAAGACACAGGAACTGCAAACATCCAACAAGAATCCGACAAGGACAGGAGCGGAAAACAGAGGGAGAAATAGGGACTCTAATCAGAGGGCAAAATAGGGGACAGGTGTGAAAGAGTAAATGAGGTCGTAGGGAGAATGAGAAACAGCTGGGAGCATGAACGGAACGATAGAGAGAGAGAAAGAGAAAGAACCTAATAAGACCAGCAGAGGGAAGCACAGGGACAAGACATGATCAAAGACAAAACATGACAGTACCCCCCCACTCACCGAGCGCCTCCTGGCGCACTCGAGGAGGAACCCTGGCGGCAACGAAGGAAATCATCGATCAACGAACGGTCCAGCACGTCCCGAGATGGAACCCAACTCCTCTCCTCAGGACCGTAACCCTCCCAATCCACTAAGTACTGGTGACCACGTCCCCGAGAACGCATGTCCATGATCTTCCGTACCTTGTAAATAGGAGCGCCCTAGACAAGGACGGGGGGGGGGGAGGGAAGACGAACGGGGGCGCGAAGAAAAGGCTTGACACAGGAGACATGGAAGACAGGGTGGACGCGACGAAGATGTTGCGGAAGAAGCAGTCGCACAGCGACAGGATTGACGACCTGAGAGACACGGAACGGACCAATGAACCGCGGAGTCAACTTGCGAGAAGCTGTCGTAAGGGGAAGGTTACGAGTGGAAAGCCACACTCTCTGACCGCGACAATACCTAGGACTCTTAATCCTACGCTTATTGGCGGCTCTCACAGTCTGCGCCCTGTAACGGCAAAGTGCAGACCTGACCCTCCTCCAGGTGCGCTCACAACGTTGGACAAAAGCCTGAGCGGAGGGAACGCTGGACTCGGCGAGCTGGGACGAAAACAGAGGAGGCTGGTAGCCAAGACTACTCTGAAACGGGGACAGCCCGGTAGCAGACGAAGGAAGCGAGTTGTGAGCGTACTCAGCCCAGGGGAGCTGTTCTGCCCAAGACGCAGGGTTTCGAAACGAAAGGCTGCGTAAAATGCGACCAATCGACTGATTGGCCCTTTCTGCTTGACCGTTAGACTGGGGATGAAACCCGGAAGAGAGACTGACGGAAGCACCAATCAAACGACAGAACTCCCTCCAAAACTGTGACGTGAATTGCGGACCTCTGTCTGAAACGGCGTCTAACGGGAGGCCATGAATTCTGAACACATTCTCAATGATGATTTGTGCCGTCTCCTTAGCGGAAGGAAGCTTAGCGAGGGGAATGAAATGTGCCGCCTTAGAGAACCTATCGATAACCGTAAGAATCACAGTCTTCCCCGCAGACGAAGGCAGACCGGTAATAAAGTCTAAGGCGATGTGAGACCATGGTCGAGAAGGAATGGGAAGCGGTCTGAGACGACCGGCAGGAGGAGAGTTACCTGACTTAGTCTGCGCGCAGTCCGAACAAGCAGCCACGAAACGACGCGTGTCCCGCTCCTGAGTAGGCCACCAAAACCGCTGGCGAATAGAAGCAAGCGTACCCCGAACGCCGGGGTGGCCAGCTAACTTGGCAGAGTGAGCCCACTGAAGAACAGCCAGACGAGTAGAGACAGGAACGAACAGAAGGTTACTAGGACAAGCGCGCGGCGACGCAGTGTGAGTGAGTGCTTGCTTTACCTGTCTCTCAATTCCCCAGACAGTCAACCCGACAACACGCCCTTCAGGGAGAATCCCCTCGGGGTCGGTAGAAGCCACAGAAGAACTAAAGAGACGGGATAAGGCATCAGGCTTGGTGTTCTTATTTCCCGGACGATAGGAAATCACGAACTCGAAACGATCGAAAAACAACGCCCAACGAGCTTGACGTGCATTAAGTCGTTTGGCCGAACGGATGTACTCAAGGTTCTTATGGTCAGTCCAAACGACAAAAGGGACGGTCGCCCCCTCCAACCACTGTCGCCATTCGCCTATGGCTAAGCGGATGGCGAGCAGTTCGCGGTTACCCACATCATAGTTGCGTTCCGATGGCGACAGGCGATGAGAAAAGTAAGCGCAAGGATGGACCTTATCGTCAGACTGGAAGCGCTGAGACAGAATGGCTCCCACGCCCACCTCTGAAGCGTCAACCTCGACAATGAATTGTTTAGTGACGTCAGGAGTAACAAGGATAGGAGCGGATGTAAAACGCTTCTTGAGGAGATCAAAAGCTCCCTGGGCGGAACCGGACCACTTAAAGCAAGTCTTGACAGAAGTCAGAGCGGTGAGAGGGGCAGCCACTTGACCGAAATTACGAATGAAACGCCGATAGAAATTAGCGAAACCGAGAAAACGCTGCAACTCGACACGTGACTTAGGGACGGGCCAATCGCTGACAGCCTGGACCTTAGCGGGATCCATCTGAATGCCTTCAGCGGAAATAACAGAACCGAGAAAAGTGACAGAGGAGACATGAAAGGCGCACTTCTCAGCCTTCACGTAGAGACAATTCTCTAAAAGGCGCTGGAGTACACGTCGAACGTGCTGAACATGAATCTCGAGTGACGGTGAAAAAATCAGAATATCGTCAAGGTAAACGAAAACAAAAATGTTCAGCATGTCTCTCAGTACATCATTAACTAATGCCTGAAAGACAGCTGGAGCATTAGCGAGACCGAACGGCAGAACCCGGTATTCAAAATGCCCTAACGGAGTGTTAAACGCCGTTTTCCACTCGTCCCCCTCTCTGATGCGTACGAGATGGTAAGCGTTACGAAGGTCCAACTTAGTAAAGCACCTGGCTCCCTGCAAAATCTCGAAGGCTGACGACATAAGGGGAAGCGGATAACGATTCTTAACCGTTATGTCATTCAGCCCTCGATAATCCACGCAGGGGCGCAGAGTACCGTCCTTCTTCTTAACAAAGAAAAATCCCGCTCCGGCGGGAGAGGAAGAAGGCACCACGGTACCGGCGTCGAGAGAAACAGACAGATAATCCTCGAGAGCCTTACGTTCGGGAGCCGACAGAGAGTATAGTCTACCCCGAGGGGGAGTGGTCCCCGGAAGGAGATCAATACAACAATCATACGACCGGTGAGGAGGAAGGGAGCTGGCTCTGGACCGACTGAAGACCGTGCGCAGATCATGATATTCCTCCGGCACTCCTGTCAAATCACCAGGTTCCTCCTGAGTAGAGGGGACAGAAGACACAGGAGGGATAGCAGACATTAAACACTTCACATGACAAGAAACGTTCCAAGATAGAATAGAATTACTAGACCAATTAATAGAAGGATTATGACATACTAGCCAGGGATGACCCAAAACAACAGGTGTAAAAGGTGAACGAAAAATCAAAAAGGAAATGGTCTCACTGTGGTTACCAGATACTGTGAGGGTTAAAGGTAGTGTCTCACATCTGATACTGGGGAGAAGACTACCATCTAAGGCGAACATGGGCGTGGGCTTCCCTAACTGTCTGAGAGGAATGTCATGTTTCCGAGCCCATGCTTCGTCCATAAAACAACCCTCAGCCCCTGAGTCTATCAAGGCACTGCAGGAAGCAGCCGAACCGGTCCAGCGTAGATGGACCGACAAGGTAGTACAGGATCTTGATGGAGAGACCTGAGTAGTAGCGCTCACCAGTAGCCCTCCGCTTACTGATGAGCTCTGGCTTTTACTGGACATGACATGACAAAATGTCCAGCAGAACCGCAATAGAGGCAAAGGCGGTTGGTGATTCTCCGTTCCCTCTCCTTAGTCGAGATGCGAATACCTCCCAGCTGCATGGGCTCAGTCTCTGAGCCGGTGGGAGGAGATGGTTGAGATGCGGAGAGGGGAAGCACCGTTAACGCGAGCTCTCTTCCACGAGCTCGATGACGAAGATCTATCCGTCGTTCTATGCGGATGGCGAGTGCAATCAAAGAGTCCACGCTGGAAGGAACCTCCCGGGAGAGAATCTCATCCTTAACCTCAGCGTGAAGTCCCTCCAGAAAACGAGCGAGCAACGCCGGCTCGTTCCAGTCACTGGAGGCAGCAAGAGTGCGAAACTCTATAGAGTAATCCGTTATGGATCGATCACCTTGACATAGGGAAGCCAGGGCCCTGGAAGCCTCCTTCCCAAAAACTGAACGATCAAAAACCCGTATCATCTCCTCTTTAAAGTTCTGATAATCGTTAGAACACTCAGCCCTTGCCTCCCAGATAGCTGTGCCCCACTCCCGAGCCCGACCAGTAAGGAGTGATATGACGTAAGCGATCCGAGCTCTCTCTCTTGAGTACGTGTTGGGCTGGAGAGAGAACACAATATCACACTGGGTGAGAAAGGAGCGACACTCAGTGGGCTGCCCAGAGTAACATGGTGGGTTATTAACCCTAGGTTCCGGAGACTCGGAAGACCAGGAAGTAGCTGGTGGCACGAGACGAAGACTCTGAAACTGTCCAGAGAGATCGGAGACCTGAGCGGCCAGGGTCTCAACGGCATGACGAGCAGCAAACAATTCCTGCTCGTGTCTGCCGAGCATAGCTCCCTGGAACTCGACGGCAGTGTTGAGAGAATCCGTAGTCGCTGGGTCCATTCTTGGTCGGATTCTTCTGTTATGCAGATGAATGAGGACCCAAAAGCGACGTAATAGTAACAGAGTCTTTATTCCAGTATAAAACAAATAATGATACTCCTGGATATAAATCAATGGAAATCCAAAACAGGAAACTGAAATCCTCTCGTCAATAGAGAGGAACGACTGGAGACGCGACCACAGACTGCAGGTCGCTTCAGGAAGGCACAGGCCGTAGCTGACATAGACACCTGCTCACACGCAGCATCTGAAGAAGGCAAAAGAACACGACAGGGCGGAACAAGACACAGGAACTGCAAACATCCAACAAGAATCCGACAAGGACAGGAGCGGAAAACAGAGGGAGAAATAGGGACTCTAATCAGAGGGCAAAATAGGGGACAGGTGTGAAAGAGTAAATGAGGTCGTAGGGAGAATGAGAAACAGCTGGGAGCATGAACGGAACGATAGAGAGAGAGAAAGAGAAAGAACCTAATAAGACCAGCAGAGGGAAGCACAGGGACAAGACATGATCAAAGACAAAACATGACAGGAACTCTGTTATTGGTCTATTAATCAATTTACCGCATGGTGATGTCATCATGGAAAGCCGAAACTCCCACCCATGCAAACCCGCTGATTAAAAGGTCCAGTGTAGATTGTATTTTCAACCAGCAACTATCAGGAAATAACACTGAAATAACACTGAATAACACACACAAACACTGTTTGTTTTAGTGATCACATAATGTTGACTGCACTGGGCCTTTAATGAGTGTACAACTATTATAGCGATCTGTCATTTTAATGTCATATGTTGAACAACCCCAGTCTAGCATGTGTCCCGTGGACCAGAAAGATTGTGGGTTATGTAGCACTAGCCAGGGGTACCCTAGGATAAGCGGGTTCTCGGGAGCAGTGATCAAAAGAAAACTAAGAGTCTGAGTGGTTCACCCCAACCTGCAGTAGAATGGGCTTGATCTGATACCCCAACTGGCCGGAGCAGATGGAGAGGGATGGGACATTTCACGCAGGGGATTTGTAATTCGCTGGCGAAGTCTTGGTCCCTGAAATTATTTGCGACCTCCGGAGTACATGAAGGCTTGAATGTAGTGTTGACGATTGTCCCAGTGAGGGTTGCGGATAGTGAAAGACGGTGACTGGGTAGCTGGGGTGTAACTTCACATCTTTTCAGGGCTCCCCTTGTCCTGGCGAGCCCCGGTGTTCCCCGTCAGGTCTGAGCATGTAGAACAGAGATGGCTGAGACCTCCGCAGTAGAGGCAGCAGCCTTCGCACATGCGCCTGTCGCGTTTCTGTGGGATCAGAAGTGTGCATCCCAGCTACATGGCCTCCTCAATGCTGGGCTCGGGGGGCTTGTGGTGCTCAGGAAACCAAGATACTGGGGTGATGTCAAAAAGGCTCTGTCTCACACATTCCCGGATGCGGTTGTAAATTCTGATCAGGGACTCGAGGTCCTCTCCCAATTCCCAAGCGGCCAGTTCATCCTTGATGGAGGCTGCGGAACTCAATGGCCAAGTCAGCCACTGGTCTGGCCCCTTGGCGGAGTTTGAACAGTCGGCTTGCCGCTTCTTGTCCGCTGACTGGGTGGTCGAAGAATCGCCGCAGCTCGGCAGTGAAGGCTAATATGGAGCTGCAGGATGGTGGCTGCTATTCCCACACCACCGTTGCCCACGCCAGGTCCTTGCCCAAGATCGGTTAGAAATGAGGAGGACTGTAGCTGGAACACCAGAGAGCACTGAGTGAGGAACCCCTTGCATCCTACCGGGTGGCCACCTCTCTTTGGCTGGGATCTTGGGTTCCCGGTGCAGGTTTCCTGGAGGAACTACGTCTGTAGCACTGGGCAATGAGATTTGGGCATTGGTTCCTCCTGGGTTGGGGTTGGGCCGTGGTTGGAGGGAAATGGTAAGTGCCCTAAGCTGGCTGTCTCTGATATTTGGGACTTCTTCTTGCTGCCGCCCCAGCAGCTCCTTGGTGGGTTATAACATTATTGATCTGGGTGATCTCTACTGGGTCCATGTTGAGGGGCAGAAGCTTGCTGTGACGTGATGATGTTGGACCCAGGAGCAGAGAAGAGACCAGACGAGGAATCAGTGGTTTAGAAAAAACGTAAATACTTTACTGAGAATTGGTAACAGAAGGATCACAGGAATACTGGGAAACCAACAAACACTAGGGCTAGAAAACTCACTCAGGAAACAACTGCACATGGGAAACAGAAAACACACCTCTCTTAATTTAAAGGGAACTAATAATTAGTAATGGAACACACCCGAGTGTCATTATAGTCTCTAGGACAGTCTCTGTCGCCCTCTGGTGAAAGGTGGAACCATAACACAATCCCTGTAAAATGCAACCTCCTCAATGAATTTAATTAATTCATCCATTCCAATTACAGTAGCATTTACTTTTTTACAGTATAATACAGTAAATTACGTTTTTCTGCTGTGTGTCAATTCACAGTACTTGCTTTGATACCGTATTCATATTACAGTAGGTGTACTGTAATATGAAATACAGCTTTTTACTTTCCACTGAGCTGCCTGTAAAATTCACAGCAACCCCTTTACAGTGTTGAAAAATAGGGGTAGGGTTGTAGAGAATCGAAGGACCATGAATGTAATAAGAAAACTTAGGTGCTGGCTTAAGGCTCATAGCAACCATTACAGAATGTCCGGTCAGAACAAGGATGAGGCGGATGTCCAGGTTAAGGGGATTTTAAAATTGAAGAATTTCACACTCACACACACATCACACACACATCTGACCACTCATGGTTCAGATAACTGACAATCATGTCCAGTGAGAACTGACATTAACTCTGTGGTTCTGAAAGGAAAGAGGAGAAAGAAAACTAAACAGCCTATTGGACTTGTACACATGAAACTCAGGTAAATCTGCTCAAAAAAACATTACAGTAATGTTGAAATGTATACATAATATAATTACAATGAGCATTCGTGATATATATATAGAATAGAAAATAACCTAGTACCATAAATGAGAAATGCTAATAAACGGCTAATCACTAACAGTCATGCTAAAACGCTAATGCTTTCCAATGCAAAATGCTAACGTCGTGCTAATGCTAGCGGGAGCGCGAGCTAGCTAACAAGCTCAACGGTAATTATACACAATAGACCACAAAACCTAGCTCCATATAAAATGACACAGATCTCAAGGCACTTATGTTTAGATGCACGCACAATTAGATATACAGGGATTCAGTCCACAGGAGGCCATCAGACATACAGGGCTTCAGTCCACAGGAGGAAAAGTGCAGCAGGAGGGTAAACTGTGGAAGTGCTCATCAAGATGGGGAAAGCATGTTTCTGACGACACAACCTGCTAGGGTCATAGACTAACTGAAACTGAAGTCCCAGGAATGAAGGCCACTGATAAGCTGAACGAGATGTGGTGATAAGTATTTGGCGTGACCTTGACCAATAAGACACTAACAAAAGTGGGGGTCCTCTGAATGGGAGACTAAGCTGCAGGCCTAGAACTTACCAGAAGGGATGACTAGAATCAGCTGACTGAAGCTGGCTGTTTTAATAAGTATAGCTGTGATACCATGTGACCCCACAGGACTATAAAATAGCGCAGCTCTCTCTCTCTCCCTCTCGCTCTTGTCCTTGGGAAATATTATATTGGTCTTCAGGTTTTCATAACCACTTATTTCTAACAATTCAATAATGATGAGAAGGGAGATGGGAATTAGTTCAACCATTTATTTCAACGTGTTCATCAACAACACATACAACTCCCATGATGCTTTGTGGCACAACCCCAATACATAACAGGAAAGATCCTCAATTTTAGCAGACCATCAAGGGGCCTTCGCCTACTTATCAGTCCCAGGGAATCCCACAGTGAAAAGCTGAAATTCAGTACTTTCATTCATCTGCTTGCTCTGCCCTTGTGTGGCTTGTGAACGTCACAGAGTCTCAGATTTTCATAGATGGGTCATAAATGTTTGCTGCTCAAACAGTTCGGATGTTTTAGACGTTTCTGTAAGAATAACCATTTTCGGGATCTGCCCTTGTCTCACAAACACCGCTCTAGCTTAGCTTAGGTCATTGTTGGTATCAGCGGATGCAGAAGAAATAGACAAATTCAATGCAACAACCCAGCAGTCGATGTTTAAGGGGGGTTAGAAGTACAAAATGCGCCGGCATCATGGTGGAACTGTAGGAGTTGAACTGTAAACTGATAAGTTAGGGAAAGTATTTTTAGGGAAAGAGTTTATGAAGTACTGGCCTTGTAACCTGCAGGGATGAAATTTGGGGACCCAAACTATAGGCTTCTGGAGCCATACTCAAATGACAGTATAGCGCCAAACCTATGGAGTTGATTTATGATTTCTAGAAGGTTTTAATTATATGCCCAGAACTTTCACTGTATTTTTTACAATTTATATCATATTAAATATCAGCCACTATTGGTAGCTACCGTCAGTTATCACCACATACATTTGTAACTGTCACTTTAGTGTTAGTTTCCTTACATTTTGCATCATTCCATTAGTTTACCTTCCTTTCCTCTGTCATGTTCGTGTGGTTGTTCCTGACGATCTCTAGCAGTAGTGGATCATATTAGGCTAATGTATTACCAGTTGTGCAATAATTTGGGTCATGTACACTACTTGAATCATTATGGAACGCAGACTATATGTAGCAGTTAAAACCTGGAGCCTGGCACACGGTTCATGACTGGATCATTGTCATCACAGTTCAATGATTGGTGGCCCCTATTGAACACTTATCTCACCTTCCAATATTTCATGGATTGAACAATTTAATATGACAACTTTCAGGAAGTATTTTTATTCAACTATACATTTTTTGCATAAAGGCTCTCCAAACCTGTTTCTTTTATTATTATTTATAAATACGTTCCTAACCATACAAGATCAGAGTATTTGTAATCTACCAATTGGTGCTGAAAAGCAAACAAATATCAATGTATTTCCATGGCTTTCTTTAACTGATTCCTAATATTCTGAATTGTTCTCTCCATGTATTCTAGTCTGTCGAGAACATTCAAATTAAAGATACACCAAATTTAAAGGGATGGCTTTAGATAAATGTACTGAAAACCCTATTGAATGAAAACTTGGCCAGCAAGTGGGAGGGTTTTCAGTGGTTGAATTAAATGTATTTAGAACCACGCCTGCAAAGCCCGTTAAGCACCTGCATAAGGTATGTCTGAATAGCAACTACTGAGAAGTGCGTAGGAAAGGCGTGCATAGGAAAGGAGTACATTTCCTACGTGTAAATCGCACCATATGGAAATTGGGACGGAAGAGCCCATACACTAAGCAGTCTCAGAAGACTTGGTCTCAGAAGAAGACATAAGACTTTAGAGAGCTAGTTAAAAGGGTGGCAGGTAGCCTATCGGTTAGAGCTTTGGGTCAGTAACTGAAAGGTCACTAGTTTGAATACCCGAGCAGACAAGGTAAAAAATCTGTGGCTGTACCCTTGAGCAAGGCACTTATCCCTAATTTGCTCCAGGGGTGCTGTACTACTATGATTGACCCTGAAGAAACATCACATTTCACTACAGGGTATGTGGCATTTGTATGGCCTGTACACTTAAGCTAACCTTCTTCAAGGAAAGAAGACAATCAGAGCACAGCCTCCGCGACTCAAGGAGGAGCCAACAGACAGCAACAAGGAGCACAATCCAGAGGAAAGGAAAAACATAAAGAAGGAACCCCAGCTCAGAAGAAAGGACACCGACATCTTCTCTTTGTTTTTGTTTTTTACATGCGGCCTGAACAACAGAGACAGCAACAGACTTTGCTCACAGATTCAGTATAACATCTTTAATATTCAGATATCTCGAGGTCTTTCTTGTCTTTCACTCTATACCTTTTTCCATGATCATTCTCATTATGTTTGTAAATAATTAGATTAGTGTCATTAAGGGCTCTATTCAGTCTGTAAAGCTCAAGCGTCACAGATTCCGCAACAGAAATGTAAAGGTAATTTTTGATTGAGCAGACATATGCAGCGTTTACCATGAATGCAGCCTCCGTTAAAGAGAGAACATTGCCTTTAAATTTCAATCATAATGTGAATCTGAATTTTCTCGATGCGGATTGAATAGAGCCCTACATGTTGGTATAAAATAATTGTGTTGCCTTTTTATTGTGGTAAAATTAGCTCCAATTGACTCAAAGAATTCATACCTTCAGATAAACTATTGTTCAAATTGTTTCCTTAAAGAGTAATTGTTCAATAACGCATAAGTCAGGTCTCTTTAGAAGACCAATACTGTCCAATAATGGACTGATGCTCCGATTTCACAATTTTATAGAAAATAACTTGACACACTCCCTTAAGAAGTTCATTCAGACTCATAAATGAGACAAGTGTTCATCTCTGCCATCGTTTATGCCACTGATAGAACACAACTGTTTGGGGTGCTGCGCAGTGGTGCTGCGCAGTATTTGTTTGTTCCTTGTTCATTGTTTAAACTTGTTTAAACTCGTCGGTTATAGTTGCTTTGCTTTTAGTAGTTTAATTGTGTTTTATGTTTTGCATTACCGATTAGGCTACGGTAGAGCGACATGAAGTGCGTACAGTGGATTATTCTCCTACTTGGATTACTTTTGCTGGTACCTGAAACAGCATGCGACCTTCTGAGAAAGTCGGCGGCACCACACATCCGCAACAGCAGAAACTCTTTTACAATGTAATAATTCACATTGGGGAGAACGGATCAAAGGGGACATACCTGCAGAGATCGTGAGACAAAACAACCTGGGTGAAGGACTACTAAAAAGGAAGAGGAAAAGGGGCAGGAAAGGCGGTGTGCGGCAGAGGTTGAGAAGGAACATATCAAAGTTTTCGCTTCCAACTATCCTGCTCTCCAATGTCCAATCGTTTAAGGGGAAAATGGAGAAATTGCGGGCAAACTCACGGTTTGAGTACAGGGAGGCCTGTGTGATGGCCTTTTCTGAAACTTGGCTGTCGGAGGCGGTGCCCGACTCTGAAGTCACCCCTGATGGATTCACTATTACTCGTATGGACAGAGAGAGTGAAGCTACTGGTAAGGAGCCCGGAGGCAGTCTGTGTTCTGATAAATGATAGATGGTTAAAACTACGATTGTCAGGAATAAAATATGCACTCCTGATATAGAGCTACTGTCAGTGTCACTACGCCCCTTCTACCTCCCCTGTGAATTCCCCCAGATTTTTCTGACAGTTGTTTATATCCATCCAAGAGCAAACAGTGTCAATGCAGCTGACATCATTTTTAACCTCACTTAAGAGCTTGATGCGATTTCCCCTGATGCGCCCAAATTCATCATGGGGGATTTCAATAGCTGTACTCTTAAGCACACTTTGAGTACTTACACCTAGTATGTGAATTGTCTAACAATGAAAAATACGATCATTGACTTATGTTACGGCTCGGTTCCCAAAGCGTATTCATCCTTGGCCAGACCTCCACTGGGTGGATCAGATCATAACACTGTTTTTCTACAACCAACTTATAGGCAGTTACTCAAAAGGGAGAAGGTGGTGGAAAAACAAATACAGGTGTGGGACAATGATAGTATTGATCAATTGCAGGTACGGCTTGATTGTACCAGCTGGAGTGTATTTAAAGAATCATCAGCTGACCTGAAGGAGTTGACTAACGTAATATCTGGCTATATGGAATTCTGTGTTGATTTGGTGATCCCCCAAAAAACAAGTTAGATATTTCCTAACAACAAACCATGGGTGACCAAAGAATTGAAAGTGGTGCTTAATAAGAAGAAACAAGTGTTTACCTTCGGGAATCCACTCAAAATAGAAGAGGTACAGAGAGATGTGAACAGTGATAAAAAAGGCAAGATGCCAGGACAAGGATAAGGTGCAACAGATAATGTTACAGGGAGACTCTCGGTCTGCCTGGTTGGGCATTAAGAATATGGTAAATGCCCCCTTCAAAGGTAGGCAATGTATCGATCCCTGCCTGGACGAGAGGGTGTGCCTCTCTAAAGCCAATGAACTAAACAAGTTCTTCACCTGCTTTGAAACAGGCGTCTCCCCCGCTCCCCTGGCCTGTCTGGAGGAGGATGTCATGGCAACCAAGAGCGTGCTTGTCATCGATGAGGAAGTCGTACAAAGAGTATTGAAAAGCACTGGAGCACGAAAGAGCCCGTGGCCTGATAACATAAGTGGTCGTGTCTTGAAACACTGTTCCACTCAGGTGTCTTCTGCTCTCTCTTTCAGCGGTCCCTGGATACATTTGAAATTCCATCTCTATGGAAAAAATCTATTGTTGTACCTGTCCCAAAAACCTCTCATCCATCTGCATCAAATGATTACAGACCTGTCGCTCTTACCTCTCTCTTGATGAAATCTCTTGAAAAGATCATCAAGGCATACATAATCAACACCACCAGACACCTTCCTGACCCCCTCCAATTTGCATACCGGTCAGAGAGAGGGACAGATGATGCCATCCTTTCGCTCTTACATCTGGTGTACATGCCAGATGTATTTGGAGGGCAGTGAAACCCATGTGCGTATCATGTTTGCAGATTTCTCTTCGGCATTTAACACAATCAATCCGTTGGTCCTCGCGGACAGACTGAGAGGAGACTTCAGACTTGATGCTATGCTTATCACATGGATCACCAACTTCCTTACTGATAGGTCTCAGCAGGTACGAGTTGGCAACACACTCTCTGAGGTGCGCACTACTTCAGTTGGAACGCCACAGGGCAGTGTTCTTTCACCAATACTATACATACTGTATACTTTCGTATTTGTATTTATTATGGATCCCCATTCTCTTTTATAAATCATTCATTGAGAGCGTTCTGTCCTACTGCTTGACCTGCTGGTTTGGGAATATCAAGGTTGCAGAAAAATAGGTTGGGCAAGATGGTCAGGACTTGTGGAAAAATCATCTCTCTACATGGGCAGAGCCCTCCATAAGGCGAATAAAATAGCGGTTGACTCTTCCCATCCACTCCACCATGAATTCCAGCTGCTTCCCTCTGGATGTAGGTACAGACTGCCTAAGGTTAAAAAAAATAGGGCCAAGTACTCTTTTATTCCGAATGTAATTCTGCAACTTAACAAATTTTTGAACTAATTGCACTTAGCACTTGCACTATGAAACTGCACTTACCCTGCCTATTTGCTTGTAAATATCCTTTGCTATTTATTTTACATTTTTAGATGTGATATGTTTTATGACTGCTGCAAGATGAATTGCCTCTTTGAGGACATTAAAGTTTTTCTGAATCTGAACTGTTGTGAGCCATATCTCCCTGCTCTGACACAGAGAGGGAAAGGGGAATATGAATGAGGGGAATAGGCCCAGTGCAGCTGGTGAAGATGAATAGAATCAGAACCTTTTTGTGGGGAATCTGGCAGAGAGAGGAGAAAGGGAGAGGGAGAGAGAGGGAGACTTGAAAGTAAGGTAGATGATAGAGTTCTTCCTATGAAGGTAACAATTCTGGCAAGGGAGGAGAGAGGATAGAAGAGAGGATAGAAGAGAAAGAAAGGAGTGAGAGTGAGGGTGAGTTAGTTAGATAGAGGACTCCCATTGAAGGTCACAGAAACCTGGACCCCAGTGGCATCAGCCATCTTGGCAAGTCACATCAGTAGCAGCTTTCAACGAGTTGAATGAGCTGGGTTTCTAAGGGGAGTGTTGTTGTACCTGATAAGGTTAATACATTTTTGACTGGGGGGTGTTACGGAGGAAATTGCACCCCCTCTGCATCCTGTGCCTTCCTGCAGCTGTACTCTGGAACTGTGGAGGCACCTGGAGGACCAGATGTCTTGGGTTGACATCTATGGTGGCATCTATCCTATCCTCCAACTGGCATGGATTTCTATGGTAATATCTGTCAATCCTATCCTCCAGTTGGCAATGTGTATCCTCCGATTGGCAAAGATTTCCATGGTGCTGATCAATCCCCCAGCTGGCGTAGAACATCTATGGTGACATCTATTCCCAGTTGACAGAGAGAACCCGTTAAGATCCAGCCAGGGCCCTGTCTATCTCCCTACCCAGATCTCCCTTAGCTCTGCTGGCAGACCAGACCCTTTTTGTTGCTCCCCATTGGACAGAGAGGAAGTGGGAGGAGGGAGTTGTCGCTGGGGATAGAGGGATTTCTATAAAGGTCACAGGAAACTGGACCACAGTCATATCCACCATCTTGGTAAGGGACATTGGTAACAGCTGTCAGTGGGGTGAAGTTGGAGTTGGACAAGCTCTCTCTTATCACCCCTCCTCTCCCTCTCTCTCTCACCCCCTTCTCTCTACCTTTTACCCTCTTTCCAGAGAGACCCAAACAGCTGTAGCTTGAGTGAACCCAGGAGGTATTGTCCAGAGACTGGCATACAGCCTATCTTCGGGGGGTTGGTAGACGGGCAGTGGTGGTAAAAGTACCCAATTATCCTACTGAGTAAAAATAAAGATAACTTAATAGAATATTACTCAAGTAAAAGTGAAAGTCACCCAGTAAAATACTACTTGAGTAAAAGTCTAAAAGTATTTGGTTTTAAATATACTTAAGTATCAAAAGTAAATTTAATTGCTAAAATATACTGAAGTATCAAAAGTAAAAGTATAATAATTTCAAATTCCTTATATAAAGAAAACCAGACGGCATCATTTTCTTGTTTTTTATTTATTTACGGAGTGCCAGGAGCACACTCCAACACTCAGACATCATTACAAATGAAGCATTTGTGTTTAGTGAGTCTGCCAGATCAGAGGCAGTAGGGATGACCAGGGATGTTCTCTGTTTAGTGAGTCCGCCAGATCAGAGGCAGTAGGGATGACCAGGGATGTTCTCTGTTTAGTGAGTCCGCCAGATCAGAGGCAGTAGGGATGACCAGGGATGTTCTCTGTTTAGTGAGTCTGCCAGATCAGAGGCAGTAGGGATGACCAGGGATGTTCTCTGTTTAGTGAGTCTGCCAGATCAGAGGCAGTAGGGATGACCAGGGATGTTCTCTGTTTAGTGAGTCCGCCAGATCAGAGGCAGTAGGGATGACCAGGGATGTTCTCTGTTTAGTGAGTCCGCCAGATCAGAGGCAGTAGGGATGACCAGGGATGTTCTCTGTTTAGTGAGTCCGCCAGATCAGAGGCAGTAGGGATGACCAGGGATGTTCTCTGTTTAGTGAGTCCGCCAGATCAGAGGCAGTAGGGATGACCAGGGATGTTCTCTGTTTAGTGAGTCCGCCAGATCAGAGGCAGTAGGGATGACCAGGGATGTTCTCTGTTTAGTGAGTCCGCCAGATCAGATGCAGTAGGGATGACCAGGGATGTTCTCTGTTTAGTGAGTCCGCCAGATCAGAGGCAGTAGGGATGACCAGGGATGTTCTCTGTTTAGTGAGTCCGCCAGATCAGCGGCAGTAGGGATGACCAGGGATGTTATCTGTTTAGTGAGTCTGCCAGATCAGAGGCAGTAGGGATGACCAGGGATGTTATCTTGATAAGTGTGTGAATTGGACCATTTTCCTGTCCAGTTAAGCATTCAAAAAGTAACGAGTACTTTTGGGTATCAGGGAAAATGTATGGAGTAAAAAGTACATTATTTTCTTTAGGAATGTAGTGAAGTAAAAGTAAAAGTTTTCAAAAATATAAATAGTAAAGTAAAGTCCAGATACCCCAAAAAACTACTTAAGTAGTACTTTCAAGTATTTTTACTTAAGTACTTTACACCACTGTAGACGGGTTGGTTGTTTAGTAACAAAACCAATGTCTGTGCAACTATGGGGCAAAACCGACAGGGTTGGCTTAGATTGTTGATAACATGTAAACTGTATTTCTTCTCCAATCTTTATTGAAAACATATATGAAGTGGCACAATTTACACTTTTCTCTCAAATACATTGTTACAGTTGTTGATTAGCTAACTAGCTAGCAACATTTCAAATCAAATCAAATCAAATTTATTAGTCACATACACATGGTTAGCAGATGTTAATGCGAGTGTAGCGAAATGCTTGTGCTTCTAGTTCCGACAATGCAGTAATAACCAACAAGTAATCTAACCTAACAATTCCACAACTACTACCTTATACACACACACAAGTGTAAAGGGATAAAGAATATGTACATAAAGATATATGAATGAGTGGTGGTACAGAACGGCATGGCAAGATGCAGTAGATGGTATAGAGTACGGTATATACATATGAGATGAGTACTGTAGGGTATGTAAACATAAAGTGGCATAGTTTAAAGTGGCTAGTGGTACATGTATTACATAAAGATGGCAAGATGCAGTAGATGATATAGAGTACAGTATATACATATGAGATGGGTAATGTAGGGTATGTAAACATTATATTAAGTGGCATTGTTTAAAGTGGCTAGTGGTACATTTTTACATAATTTCCATCAATTCCCATTTTTAAAGTGGCTGGAGTTGAGTCAGTATGTTGGCAGCGGCCGCTAAATGTTAGTGGTGGCTGTTTAACAGTCTGATGGCCTTGAGATAGAAGCTGTTTTTCAGTCTCTCGGTCCCTGCTTTGATGCACCTGTACTGACCTCGCCTTCTGGATGATAGCGGGGTGAACAGGCAGTGGCTTGGGTGGTTGTTGTCCTTGATGATCTTTATGGCCTTCCTGTGACATCGGGTGGTGTAGGTGTCCTGGAGGGCAGGTAGTTTGCCCCCGGTGGTGCGTTCTGCAGACCTCACTACCCTCTGGAGAGCCTTACGGTTGTGGGCGGAGCAGTTGCCGTACCAGGCGGTGATACAGCCCGACAGGATGCTCTCGATTGTGCATCTGTAGAAGTTTGTGAGTGCTTTTGGTGACAAGCCGAATTTCTTCAGCCTCCTGAGGTTGAAGAGGCGCTGCTGCGCCTTCTTCACAACGCTGTCTGTGTGGGTGGACCAATTCAGTTTGTCCGTGATGTGTACACCGAGGAACTTAAAACTTTCCACCTTCTCCACTACTGACCCGTCGATGTGGATAGGGGGGTGCTCCCTCTGCTGTTTCCTGAAGTCCACAATCATCTCCTTTGTTTTGTTGACGTTGAGTGTGAGGTTATTTTCCTGACACCACACTCCGAGGGCCCTCACCTCCTCCCTGTAGGCCGTCTCGTCGTTGTTGGTAATCAAGCCTACCACTGTAGTGTCATCCGCAAACTTGATGATTGAGTTGGAGGCGTGCATGGCCACGCAGTCGTGGGTGAACAGGGAGTACAGGAGAGGGCTCAGAACGCACCCTTGTGGGGCCCCAGTGTTGAGGATCAGCGGGGTGGAGATGTTGTTACCTACCCTCACCACCTGGGGGCGGCCCGTCAGGAAGTCCAGGACCCAGTTGCACAGGGCGGGGTCGAGACCCAGGGTCTCGAGCTTGATGACGAGTTTGGAGGGTACTATGGTGTTAAATGCTGAGCTGTAATCGATGAACAGCATTCTCACATGGGTATTCCTCTTGTCCAGATGGGTTAGGGCAGTGTGCAGTGTGGTTGCGATTGCGTCGTCTGTGGACCTATTGGGTCGGTAAGCAAATTGGAGTGGGTCTAGGGTGTCCGGTAGGGTGGAGGTGATATGGTCCTTGACTAGTCTCTCAAAGCACTTCATGATGACGGAAGTGAGTGCTACGGGGCGGTAGTCGTTTAGCTCAGTTACCTTAGCTTTCTTGGGAACAGGAACAATGGTGGCCCTCTTGAAGCATGTGGGAACAGCAGACTGGGATAAGGATTGATTGAATATGTCCGTAAACACACCAGCCAGCTGGTCTGCGCATGCTCTGAGGACGCGGCTGGGAATGCCGTCTGGGCCTGCAGCCTTGCGAGGGTTAACACGTTTAAATGTTTTACTCACCTCGGCTGCAGTGAAGGAGAGCCCGCAGGTTTTGGTAGGGGGCCGTGTCAGTGGCACTGTATTGTCCTCAAAGCGGGCAAAAAAGTTGTTTAGCCTGTCTGGGAGCAAGACATCCTGGTCCGCGACGGGGCTGGTTTTCTTTTTGTAATCCGTGATTGACTGTAGACCCTGCCACATACCTCTTGTGTCTGAGCTGTTGAATTGCGACTCGATTTTGTCTCTGTACTGGGACTTAGCCTGTTTGATTGCCTTGCGGAGAGAATAGCTACACTGTTTGTATTCGGTCATGCTTCCGGTCACCTTGCCCTGGTTAAAAGCAGTGGTTCGCGCTTTCAGTTTCACGCGAATGCTGCCGTCAATCCACGGTTTCTGGTTTGGGAATGTTTTAATCGTTGCTGTGGGTACGACATCGTCAATGCACTTCCTAATGAACTCGCTCACCGAATCAGCATATTCGTCAATATTGTTGTTGGACGCAATGCGGAACATATTCCAATCCGCGTGATCGAAGCAGTCTTGAAGCGTGGATTCAGATTGGTCGGACCAGCGTTGAACAGACCTGAGCGCGGGAGCTTGTTGTTTTAGTTTCTGTTTGTAGGCTGGAATCAACAAAATGGAGTCGTGGTCAGCTTTTCCGAAAGGGGGGCGGGGGAGGGCCTTATATGCGTCGCGGAAATTAGTATAACAATGATCTAGGGTTTTTCCAGCCCTGGTAGCACAATCGATATGCTGATAGAATTTAGGGAGTTTTGTTTTTAGATTAGCCTTGTTAAAATCCCCAGCTACGATGAATGCAGCCTCAGGGTGTGTGGTTTCCAGTTTACAAAGAGTCAGATAAAGTTTGTTCAGGGCCATCGATGTGTCTGCTTGGGGGGGAATATATACGGCTGTGATTATGATTGAAGAGAATTCCCTTGGTAGATAATGCGGTCGACATTTGATTGTGAGGAGTTCTAGATCAGGTGAACAGAATGACTTGAGTTCCTGTGTGTTGTTATGATGATCACACCACGTCTCGTTAATCATAAGGCATACCCCCCCGCCCCTCTTCTTACCAGAAAGATGTTTGTTTCTGTCGGCGCGATGCATGAAGAAACCAGCTGGCTGCACCGACTCCGTTAGCGTCTCTTGAGTTAGCCATGTTTCCGTGAAGCAGAGCACGTTGCAATCCCTGATGTCTCTCTGGAATGCTACCCGTGCTCGGATTTCATCAACCTTATTGTCAAGAGACTGGACATTGGCGAGTAGTATGCTAGGGAGTGGAGCGCGATGTGCCCGTCTCCGAAGCCTGACCACGAGACCGCCTCGTTTGCCCCTTTTACGGCGTCGCACAGGGTCGCCGGCTGGGATCAGATCCATTGTATTGGGTGGAAGGCAAAACACTGGATCCGTTTCGGGAAAGTCATATTCCTGGTAGGAACGATGATGAGTTGACGTTAATCGTATATTCAGTAGTTCCTCCCGACTGTATGTAATGAAACCTAAGATTACCTGGGGTACCGATGTAAGAAATAACACATAAAAAAACAAAATACTGCATATTTTCCAAGGAACGCGAAGCGAGGCGGCCATCTCTTTTCGGCGCCGGAAGTAGCCATATTAGAATGATGTCCCAGTCAAAACAACTCAAAACCAAACATGGTATCAAGAACAAGATCAAATGAGCTGAAACGAGCCACTTACGAATAACCACATGGTACCTTCTTATCATTGTTGCTAGCTATCTGACCAGCCAGAATCACAACAACACCCATTTGAAGAGCACAGATCATTTTTGTGGCGTTGTCAGCTAACCCCTTTATGGAAAGAGGCAACAGTATCCACACAGTAACAAAAGCAAAACAGTAGGCATATTTCATTGCATAACCAAGCCCTCATCTGTATTCAGCACGAACACAGTTTGATAGAGCCCTAAAATCAAGTGTTTTGTCAACCCCCTCACCCTCCTACACTCACATGAATTTCTAGGTGAATTAGTAGGGTCTAACATTGGCACTGTGTCACAGTGATAGCAGCTATAGATAAGCCGTGCAATTTAGGAAGAGTACCCACTTCACATGAATAAATATTCATGGATATCCTCAGCGGGGTGAAGCACAGTCTAATGTTGCTATGCCCACTGTGTCTGTTTCAGATGCAAAAGCACATCCCTCTAATACGACTCTAATTCTGTCACGTATGACCCTTTGACTTCTCAGGCTGTCTGCATGCTGAACTGCTAATGTCAATGGTGGCTGTATGACATGAGATAACATGTTTTTTTTTATCTAAGTAAGGTAGGTGTGTGTGTGTGTGTGTGTGTGTGTGTGTGTGTGTGTGTGTGTGTGTGTGTGTGTGTGTGTGTGTGTGTGTGTGTGTGTGTGTGTGTGTGTGTGTGTGTGTGTGTGTGTGTGTGTGTGTGTGTGTGTGTGTGTGTGTGTGTGAGCGAGAGAGAGAGAGGGTGGGGAGAGAGAGAGAAAGAGAAGGAGAAGAGGGCTCTTGTAGGGAGAAGAGGGCTCTTGCAGACTCTGGTGGACATGTGGCTGACATGTGGTCTGGATTTCTGGGATGCAGACAGTCTGGTGTGTGTGTGTGTTTGTGTGTGGTGTGGTGTGTGGGTGTGTGTGTATGTGTTTACTCTAGAGTGAGACTGTCCTGTTTTCTCTCCAGGTTGAATGCTGTGGGCATCACCAGACCCAGACCCACATGGTTACACTTACTCTTACCCGGCTCTGAGACTCCATCTGATCTGCAACAAAATAACAGCCTGTCTTTTCCCCACTCAAATACAGCTTCAAAAGGCTCCTACATTTGCTCTCCAATTTGACAGGTCAACTATTGGAACATTAATTATTATTTATTTAACTAGGCAAGTCAGTTACGAACAAATTCTTATTTACAATGATAGCCTACCGGGGAACAGTGGGTTAACTGCCTTGTTCAGGGGTAGAACAACAGATTTTTACCTTGTCAGATCAGGGATTCAATCCAGCAACCTTTTGGTTATTGTGGCCCTGGCGGCACAAAATCAAAGTCGGACTGCATGGAGATGCGTGGGGACATGGTCATGACGGGTGGCCGTATTGTGGGTGTTTCAGGAATAAGGTGTACATTTGACCTCCATTATCTAGGATGTGACAATGGTAAATAAATCTCTCAATTTTTGCTCATTTTTTGTGCGGTCTTGCAGGCCTTCTCATGCAGCTGCAACTGCAAGTGCATTTGTAAATCATGACCCATCTTGAGTTGGGCGCTGGGATGGTGCAATTGTTGAGAAAGTGAGCTTATGGTTGTGTGGGGGTAAGGGCTGAGTGTGTGTGGGTGTATGTGTGTATCCCACAACTGTTGCGAAGGAAGAAGTAAAAGATGTTAGGGACAATAGAGGATGATCCACAGATATATACACTGCTCAAAAAAATAAAGGGAACACTTAAACAACACAATGTAACTCCAAGTCAATCACACTTCTGTGAAATCAAACTGTCCACTTAGGAAGCAACACTGATTGACAATAAATTTCACATGCTGTTGTGGAAATGGAATAGACAAAAGGTGGAAATTATAGGCAATTAGCAAGACACCCCCAAAAAAGGAGTGATTCTGCAGGTGGTGACCACAGACAACTTCTCAGTTCCTATGCTTCCTGGCTGATGTTTTGGTCACTTTTGAATGCTGGCGGTGCTCTCACTCTAGTGGTAGCATGAGACGGAGTCTACAACCCACACAAGTGGCTCAGGTAGTGCAGTTCATCCAGGATGGCACATCAATGCGAGCTGTGGCAAAAAGGTTTGCTGTGTCTGTCAGCGTAGTGTCCAGAGCATGGAGGCGCTACCAGGAGACAGGCCAGTACATCAGGAGACGTGGAGGAGGCCGTAGGAGGGCAACAACCCAGCAGCAGGACCGCTACCTCCGCCTTTGTGCAAGGAGGTGCACTGCCAGAGCCCTGCAAAATGACCTCCAGCAGGCCACAAATGTGCATGTGTCTGCTCAAACGGTCAGAAACAGACTCCATGAGGGTGGTATGAGGGCCCGACGTCCACAGGTGGGGGTTGTGCTTACAGCCCAGCACCGTGCAGGACGTTTGGCATTTGCCAGAGAACACCAAGATTGGCAAATTCGCCACTGGCGCCCTGTGCTCTTCACAGATGAAAGCAGGTTCACACTGAGCACATGAGCACATGTTACAGACGTGACAGAGTCTGGAGACGCCGTGGAGAATGTTCTGCTTCCTGCAACATCCTCCAGCATGACCGGTTTGGCGGTGGGTCAGTCATGGTGTGGGGTGGCATTTCTTTGTGGGGCCGCACAGCCCTCCATGTGCTCGCCAGAGGTAGCCTGACTGCCATTAGGTACCAAGATGAGATCCTCAGACCCCTTGTGAGACCATATGCTGACACATGCACATTTGTGGCCTGCTGGAGGTCATTTTGCAGGGCTCTGGCAGTGCACCTCCTTGCACAAAGGCGGAGGTAGCGGTCCTGCTGCTGGGTTGTTGCCCTCCTACGGCCTCCTCCACGTCTCCTGATGTACTGGCCTGTCTCCTGGTAGCGCCTCCATGCTCTGGACACTACGCTGACAGACACAGCAAACCTTTTTGCCACAGCTCGCATTGATGTGCCATCCTGGATGAACTGCACTACCTGAGCCACTTGTGTGGGTTGTAGACTCCGTCTCATGCTACCACTAGAGTGAGAGCACCGCCAGCATTCAAAAGTGACCAAAACATCAGCCAGGAAGCATAGGAATGAGAAGTGGTCTGTGGTCACCACCTGCAGAATCACTCCTTTTTGGGGGGTGTCTTGCTAATTGCCTATAATTTCCACCTTTTGTCTATTCCATTTGCACAACAGCATGTGAAATTTATTGTCAATCAGTGTTGCTTCCTAAGTGGACAGTTTGATTTCATAGAAGTGTGATTGACTTGGAGTTACATTGTGTTGTTTAAGCGTTCCCTTTATTTTTTTGAGCAGTGTATAATACAAATCGAGGTGAGGGCAATGGAAATGCATATGGCAATTGATCTACTTCAATTCGGTAAATGGCACTGTATGCTCTTTTCAAAGAATGGATCCCAGTCGGTTCAGGGCTATGGGATACAGGGGGTCGAGGGTGGTCTGCCGGGCATTGGGATGACAAGCCATCTCAAGATGAAGCCTTTTAGCGGGTGGAATAGTAGGGACCAATTGGAGGTTTACTTAGTAGAAATGCAAATATCATGGTACAACTATATAGACACTCAATCATTATGTTACTTTTTAATAGTACGTTTACAAAAATATATTCTGATTAAAAGAATGAAAGGTGTGTCTCATTATGGTAAGTGGTGAAATAAGTATAGCCAGTTACAATTGTAATGGCTTAGCAGATAATAAGAAAAGACGATCAGTATTTACCTGGCTAAAAGAGAAGGATTATAATATCTATTGTTTACAGGAAACCCATTCAACAGTTTTAGATGAAGTTTTGTGGAAAAAGAACTGGGGGGGCAAAATATATTTCTCCCATGGGCAAAGAAATTCAAAAGGGGTGATGGTTTTAATTAACAATAATTTTGATCCATATGTGCAAATTGTCCAAACAGATCCTCAAGGTAGATGGATTATTTTAAATATGTTATTGGACAATAAACAAATATGGCTTGTTAACCTATACGGTCCGAATAATGATGATCCAAGCTTCTTTGAAAATATATATAAGAATTTATCAACTCTACAAGCAACACTAGACTCTATTATTATAGTGGGAGATTTTAATACGGTCTTAAATACCTCTATAGACCGGAAAGGAAATCACACTACAAACTATCACCCTCAGGCACTTAAGGAAATCATGAATGTCATGGATATATTGGAATTAGTGGATATATGGAGACTTAAATACCCTGATTTAGTGAGATATACATGGCGGAGGCTGAATCAAGCTAGTCGTCTTGACTACTTTCTTATACCATTCTCTCTGGCACCAAAAGTTTAAAAAGTGTTGATAGGGGACAGAATGCGGTCGGATCATCACATAATTGGCATATATATTTCTCTTACAGAATTTCCACGTGGGCGAGGATATTGGAAATTTAATCAAAGTCTACTAGATGATAAATTGTTTAGAACTAGGACAGAAGATTTTATAACTGACTTTTTCAGACATAACATAGGTACAGCAGATCCCCTTATTGTATGGGACACTTTTAAGTGTGCCTTTAGAGGCCATGCAATTCAGTACTCATCTATAAAACAAAGGGAATTTAGATCAAAAGAGTCCATATTAACAAAGGAAATTGAAGGACTAACAGTACAGTTAGATAGCAATAAAAACGGTACCATAGAGGCACAGAATAAGTTAGAGGAAAAACAAAAAGAAATGGAGGAACTTATTCAAGAAAGATCCAGTGTAATATATTATAAAAATAAAGCGAACTGGATGGAATATGAGGAAAAATGCACCAAATTCTTTTTCAATCTTCAATATAGAAATGCTACCAAAAAAAATGTATTAAAACTTGTTACAAATGATGGAGTCACGCATGATTCACCAAATGATATTTTGAAAGAGGAAGTAAAGTACTTTAAGAATATGTTTTCGTTTCAGGCTCCTCCATCTCCACTAACTGAAACTAATTGTATGGATTTTTTTCCTATTAATAATGTAAAATTAACATCTGTACAGAAAGACTCATGTGAAGGCCAAATTACAGAGGAGGAACTGCTTGATGCAATTGGGGCCTTTAAGGATGGGAAAACTCCAGGGCTGGATGGCATACCAGTGGAAGTATACAAAACTTTTTTTGATATACTCAAAGGACCATTATTAGCTTGTTTTAACCACTCCTATATAAATGGTAGATTATCAGACACGCAACAAGAAGGTCTGATATCGTTATTACTGAAACAGGACCCAAGTGGTATATATAAAGATCCAGTCCAATTAAAAAATTGGAGACCTCTTACACTTCAGTGTTGTGATGCAAAAATCCTAGCAAAATGCTTGGCGCATAGAATAAAAAAAGTTTTGTCAGATATTATTCATCCTAATCAGACAGGTTTTTTACATGGACGATACATTGGAGATAATATAAGGCAAGTACTGGAAACAATAGAACACTATGAAATATCGGGGACACCAGGCCTGGTTTTCATAGCTGATTTTGAAAAGGCTTTTGATAAAGTACGACTGGAGTTTATATATAAATGCCTAGAATATTTCAATTTTGGGGAATCTCTTATAAAATGGGTTAAAATTATGTATAGTAACCCTCGGTGTAAAATATTAAATAATGGCTACATCTCAGAAAATTTTAAACTATCTAGAGGAGTAAAACAAGGTTGTCCACTATCGGCATATCTATTTATTATTGCCATCGAAATGTTAGCTGTTAAAATTAGATCAAACATTAATATTAATGGATTAGAAATCCGTGGCTTAAAAACTAAGGTGTCATTGTACGCTGATGATTCATGTTTTCTTTTAAAACCACAACTAGAGTCTCTCCAGGGCCTCATAGAGGATCTAGATACCTTTGCTATCCTCTCTGGATTAAAACCAAATTATGATAAATGTACCATATTACGTATTGGATCACTAAAAAATACACATTTTATATTGCCATGTAGTTTACCAATTAAATGGTCTGACGGAGATGTGGACATACTCGGTATAAAAATCCCAAAAGAAAGAAATGATCTCACTCCAATAAATTTTTATAGAAAGTTAGCAAAAATAGATAAGATCTTGCTACCATGGAAAGGAAAATACCTGTCTATTTGTGGAAAAATCACCCTGATTAACTCTTTAGTCATATCACAGTTTACCTATTTGCTTATGGTTTTGCCTACACCTAGTGACCTGCTTTTTAAATTATATGAACAAAAAATATTCCATTTTATTTGGAACGGCAAGCCAGATAAAATTAAAAGGGCCTATTTATATAACGAATATGAATTCGGAGGGCAGAAATTATTAAATATTAAAGCATTAGACCTCTCACTAAAGGCATCAGTCATACAAAAGTTATACTTAAATCCAAACTGGTTCTCTAGTAAATTGGTACGAATGTCTCATCCTATGTTCAAGAAGGGCCTTTTTCCCTTTATTCAGATTACACCTGCTCACTTTCGGTTGTTTGAAAAGGAAATAATCTCCAAAATATCCTTATTTTTTAAACAAGCCTTAGAAAGTTGGTTGCAATTTCAGTTTAATCCACCAGAAAGGACGGAACAAATAGTACAACAAATATTGTGGTTAAATTCAAATATAGTAATTGATAAAAAAACTGTATTTATCGAAGAAATTTTTAAAAAAGGTATAATTTTTGTGAATGATATCATAAATAGGACTGGTGGAGTTATGTCACACATGCAGCTAACACAGACATATGGAAATGTCTGCTCTACCCAAAATTACAACCAATTAATTGCAGCATTACCACAAAAATGGAAGAGGCAAGTAGAAGGGGAAAAAAGTAAGGAACTTGTATGTCGGCCCTGTATTAAAGAACATAAATGGTTAAAGAAAAGTGTGATAAATAAAAACATATACCAATTTCATTTAAGGACCAAAAAACTTACAGCTGTGCCATATAAATTGCAAAATAGTTGGGAAGAGATTTTCGATGTACCCATTCCATGGCACATGGTTTATGAATTGATACGCAAAACAACGCCGGATTCAAAACTTCGAATTTTTCAATTTAAATTACTGTACAAAATTCTTGCAACTAATAGAATGTTATATATATGGGGTATACAATCTTCCCAGCTCTGCAGATTCTGTTGTGAGGAGGCAGAGTCATTAGATCATTTATTTTGGTATTGTCCATATGTAGCTCGTTTTTGGTCACAGGTCCAGGAATGGCTGAAGAATTGCAACATTTGCCTAGAACTAACGCTACAGATAGCAATACTGGGGGATTTGAAAAGCCATAGTCAATCAATCAATAATATAATAATTATTTTAGCAAAAATGTTTATTTTTAATTTACAATCTGTAGAAGCTATGAGAATAGGAAGGTTCAAATCTTTTGTGAAGCATCACAGCACAGTTGAAAAATATATGGCAAATAAAAATCCGAAATGGATGATGTTGTAAGATAGATGGGAAGGGTTGAGTGGAACTGAAGGGTGGGACTAATAACAAGATAAACAATGTAGGGCATACGGGATCTGTGAAATGTGTATAGGTGCGGAGCTTTTGTGAAATAGCACAGTTACAAGTGGAAATAAAATTGGATGGACAACAGAAATAGAGGAAAGACTAAGAACAAACAAGAGAGAACTATTATAAAGTAGACTGTGTCTGTAAAATGGGTATAAGATGTATAAATTGAAGGTAAAAGCAGAAGTGTTTATTAGTTTACTCCAATTGGGGAGCGGTGGTAGGGTTGCGGGGAATAATAATAAAGGTATATTCTTTAAAAAAGTATGTATGTCTATATAGGTATGTGTATGTATATATGTGTATATGTATGCATGCGTGTATGGATATATATATTTACCCAAAAAAATATGGGGGATTGGAAATGATGCAGACAATTACATTGGAAGCAACATTCTTTCCGCAATATTAAGCTGATCCACCCCTAAAAAAAAATTAAAAATTAAAAAAATGTAAAATAAAAATACAAATAATAAAAAATAAATAAAAAATTCCTTTTGGTTATTGGCCCAATGCTCTAATCACTAGGCTACCTGCCGCCCCAATTAGAACCAACCCTTTTGTTGCTACGGAACTTTGAAGTGAAACATTCTTATTGGTCCTGTTAGAATGAATGGGCCGGTGGAAAGGAAAGATCTGAGTGTCTGAGGAGGTGTTCCGGACTGTTCTGATGTAAATGTGAATGAGAGAGAAGAACTCCCAAGGGAGGAGTAGGGCTTAATGGAACATCCACGCTCTGTCAGTCTGTGACAGGAACAATGTCACTCACTTGCCTTGTTTGTCACTCACCGGCCTCTGTAGACACACTAATTGGCAGATTACAGAGTGTAACATGACACAGCGGCAGACATGTGCGCACACGCACACACACTTCTCTGTGGCAGACAATTGTACATTCTAAAAGTGCTAAACTGGCTAAATGAGACGTAAGGGATACAGGCGAACGGTGTGTAATCCATCTAACAGAGTACCTACAGTCTAGTGTATTTAGTGTTGCTGGGAAAGTTGAGATAGAGACAGACATAGAAGAGTATGGTGTTTATTGGTATCCTCTTTTGCATGGTCCGATGTATGTAGTAAGGCACAATATGAGGCAGAGACTTGTGTGAACTTCTCTCTGAGTGAGACATAGCCAAATGTCAGTGTGGGTAAGTCATCCATTGTCCCAAGGGCTAATGTCAGTGGCTGAGAGGGGGAATGCCACATGTGTCTGAATGACTAAGTGCAACATAGATCATACCGTCCAAGAGCCAAGGGAGAAGGCAGGCTATTGTGAGAAATGGAATTGCTGAGGAAAGCTTCAACAGTGTTCTTGTACCTGTAGATCTGTGTGTGTGCATGTTTGTATGTTACTGCATCAAGTAATAACACTGATCAAGGTTGATGTAGGGGGCGAATAGCCATAGCTAATTAAAACATGCACTCAGCAGCCCACCAGTGTATTTGAGAGAGTGGGTGTAGCTCTGCAGTTTCATGAGAAGCAAGGATGTCTATACAACATCCCACACACACACACACACACACACACACACACACACACACACACACACACACACACACACACACACACACACACACACACACACACACACACACACACACACACACACACACACACACACACACACACACACACAGTAATCCTCCAGACACCCGAAAAGTGCAGCCAGAGTTCTGTAGGGCCCCCAGGTCCCCAGCTCCATCTCTCTCTGAGGTAAAGTGGAGTCAAGGTAAACTGAGATTGATTCTCCTGGGCCAGAATCCTTCCATTCTGGCTGGATCAGCACTCTCACCCTTTTGGGCCCACTGACGGTGATGATTAATAACACACTCACACACGGACCTGCACGCACACACACACACACTCACACATGCACACACACTCCATTACCCTTTGCACACAGATGGCCCGTCAGGTTGAAGGTTGATGGAGAATAACACTGCTGCGCTTCGCTACGTCATATAGATCCATTAGACCTAACAACCCCCTCTCTGCATCTGTATCCTTCATGTATCCTTCCATTGCTACTGATGCCATTCATCACTATGGACTTGTTAACAGACTCTTGTAAAGGCTAAAAGAGTCTGTTACCGTGATCTTGAGTGATTCACGTAGCTCTCCCAACAGTAAGTATTTTTCTTTGATGTTAGAGTGTGTTTCTGTTAGTTAGTGTAGACTATGACAACCCTGAAGTGTACCAAGCGGTTTTTAATTTATGCACAATAAAACAAGCAAACATATAAAAAAAATAGTTAGTTACAATTGAAAACATTGAAGAAACCAACATACTGAATATTTCACTCAGTTATGGATATACATCATCTTTAAACAAAACAGAGATATTACACCTTAAAAAGTACCACTTCAGGTTCTGGAGAAGGATGTTTGTAAAGCACTATCTCCATGTCTGTTACTATAACCCCAGGCAGAATAAATTCATTAAGCCACACAGCCAAATCAACAATTGTGAACAAACAGTTTCAAAATGATTCCAAAATTATAAAAACTATACAAAGTAGGAGAGACCAGTGGCAACTGTAACACCTTGAATTTCTCCACACAGAAACCAGCTAGAATGATTAAACATCACTCAGCACATGTCCATTTAGGTTCACTCCCTGCTTGAAAAGCCAAATATCTCACTATTTTCACGCTTTATTAGCAAATGTTTGTTTAGGGGTGAAAGTATTTTTTTCCAGCAGCTGTATTTTTCTTATACTGTCCTGAGCATTAGTGTCAAAGAATTCAAACTAGCATAATTTGCATTACTATATGTTGGCTAACCATTTACATGATTGACATGTGTCACTATTGTTGTCTTTTGCTAGGCACATGAGGTTTTGTCATGGCTGCTAGGGTTGGGGGTAATTGCAATGCAATGTTAAAATTACACTGAGCCAAGAAGACAACTTCTGAAAACAAGTGATTTTAACTTGGATACAGTAAGTCATGTCTAAGGTAGCGGATTCATTACTTACCAACAACAGCTGCATATTCCAATGAAGCTATATTACATTTTGAAGTTCACCTTCCTTGCTTTGTCCAACAACACTATCTTGTATTTAGCAAATAAGTTGTGTATTTGTTTTGAGTGCAGTATTTATTTAGTTTCATTGCACAAATGCTGGTTAGCACGTTTCTCACACTGTCTTTAAGCATGGAGGGAGCAGGCCTGCCATGGCAGGTGCAGGGGGGTTGCCTATCAACACGTGCCTCAGAAGGAATCAACATCATAGGGCGACAAATTCCCATGATTTGTAAATCTTTTCAGACCGAACAGCTAGGGTGATAGCTAAGATGGCTTTGGAAAAAAAAGATTGCAGCTAATAGGGAGAAGCATCTAACAAAATAACTACATTATGGCATTCACTAATCATAAACTATTTACATACGGCATAATATATATGTGGGTATAAATGTTGGTACATTTGTGGAGAAAATTCTTACTTACTCAACCTTTAAAATAATTATACAAATACTAACTAACATTGGATCATGCCATAGAAGTTGTAAAAATATATAATCTGGGTACTATCAGACTATGCAAGAGGTTTGGAGATTAACTGAATGGCCATGCACAGGGTGTTACTGTAAATATTGGTTACTTACATAAAATATGTATATTTCTTGCAAAATCATTTCATATGTCTATGACAATATGATAATTTATAAGCATGTTATTTTGGTTATTTTTTAGGTGTTACATTTGACCCCTGCCACTGTTACAATTGCCCCTGGCACAGGACTTTTCTGATTAAAATTTATATTGGGATCTGACCGTCTTATGTACAGACATTTAAATGGTATGAATGATTAGGAGACAGATGTTAGTTTCTGATATATAAAAATGACCGGCCTAGCTCAGGTTGTCTCTGAGCAATAGAGTAAAATATAAAAAGTGTTACAATTGCCCCCGCTCTCCTCTATGATGACAGCTTAAGCATGATCTAGTTACATATTCCTGACCATTCTTCACTTTCAAATTTATCCAATCTACTTGCATGAACTCATTACTTCTTCGTAAAAACAAAGAAAATTATTATTTTTAACACTGACATTGAGTAAATGGACCTATAAAAGCTACAGAGACATATATATATGCTTCTAAATGAGCTCACTGTACAATAACATCAACAAAAAGCAAAAAAGATTGTACACTGATATCTCAACCATTGCTAACTGCTAAACTGACGCCAGCCCTGTAAGATAATTTTTTATATGGTCACATCTCTAAAATATCTACATTCTGATCGATAGCTGTCACAGGTAGATGGTTAAAAGCACTAGATCGGTTTAACAAAAGTCTAAAATTGGGTAGCTATTGAGTGACAGCTACCCTGGGTACGCTAAGCACTTGACTAACTAACGTTGAGCATAGTAGTTGGGTCAAATTCATCAGGCATCGCTAAGGCCACCCCATTTGGGGTACGCTGTAGGACCCTAGCACAGCAGATGAAGGGGAGTGGCTATACAGACACATCTGGTGCCCAAATTGATGACATATATCGTGCAGCTGAGAGTCCAGTGGAGACGAATGATTTCGGTTCAGTCAGTTCAGTTAGTCATCCTGATGAGCCCTTCCCCGTTAGATAGTTTATGCTGGCTAGCTAGCAACAGCAGCATGACGCTAGTTACAACTTGTAAAAGAAAGTTATGTTTATTTCGATGGGCGAGGGAGAAAGTAGTTGTAGGCTATTGGTCACCATCTGGATGTCATGCCAATGACATGCCAATTAGGTAACGTAACGACAAGCCGGTGCAAATGACCCTAACCATGCTACTTGATTTTATTTTGAGTAGGATAGCGTCCTACTAATATTGGTAGTAACCATCTGGATGTCACAGTCCACTGCTCAATAGGGAGAGTTTGCGCTACAAGCCGGCAACACAACACGGAGCAGTGTCCTTCGCTCCCGCTTGCCGCAGTAAGGAGAAGTAGCTTAGATAGTGTAGCTAATATCAGGCCAGGATGACACCTAAAGCACCGGAAATCTACAGTTACGGCATTACGTCTCCATTATTTATTTATTATTATGATAAAAACCGAATGATTCTGAACACTTTCCCAAATCCCAACTTCGGCAGACAAGTTTTACATTTTTGCTGGAGTTTCTAGCCACAAGCAAACTAGCTAGCTGGGAATGGCTCATCAGGACAACTGACTGAACTGAATCCGTTCGTCTTCACTCGACTCTCAGCTGCGCGACATACGTCAACAAATTGGGCACCAGGTATGTCCGTATAGCCTCTCCCTAGACGGAGCAGTTCTTGGACTACAGACCAGTGGAGTGGAATGTGACCAACCATGCAAAACTGAACAGAGCGACAGAAAAAATACGTCAGATGAATTCATGCAAAGCAGTTAGGTGGTTTTCTTCCCCCATAACAGACACAGTTCTGGAATCAGATAATTCACAGGAAATCAAAGAGGGATCCATCCCATTCAGACAGCTCTTTAAGTTTATATATATATATATATATATATATTTTTTAATATATATATTTTAAATTTTTAAAAACTTTTTCCCATTCCTTCCATGAAAAAAACGAAATTCCAGTTGTCTCCATGTTTGTGAGAGTCAAGTCAGGATCTTGTTGTTTTTTGTTTTTCCGAAGTTGAACATTCCCAGTGAACCTCATCAGAGCACCTGAAGGAAAGTAAAGTGGGCATGTCCCTTTGATGACATCACTGTCTGACTGTAATTTGATTGAATGGCAGCTGCCTAAGGGTCCCAGAGTAGGAGGGTCCCACATAAAATGTCACAAATTACATTAGAAACCACAAAGCAGAAAAAAATAGGAATAGTCAAAGCGAGTGGAGTGGGGTTGTTGTCTGCACAAGGGTGTGTATCCCCGGTGCTGTAGCCCAACGAAGGGTTAATAGTCATCGTAAGTGTTAAGGTCCGTGAAGTATGCGTTGGTGTATGTCTTCCCAGCTAGCTGGGGGTTGAAGTACTTATTTCTTTCCTCCAGAATCAGGTTGTTCTTATTGAAAGCCTGTGAAGGACAGAGAGAGAATAGGAAGAGAGCGAGAGCAAGAGAGGGGAGATGGAGAGAGGAAGAGAGAGATGTGTCAGTGCCAACTGTATTGTAAGGATCAAATAATGATTCCGTCTAGATGGGAGAGTGCAAGGTAAAAGGAATACGTCAAACAGAAAAATAAACCTTGGTAGCATTTATGAGACGACAATATAAAAATCAACAGGAGGTCCCTGCATGAATAAAGCATTTCAATGAGCAAGGCCAAAGCACTAACAACAACAGGCTGGCAAAATGATAACCACTGAGCTGGTGTATTATGATGAGAAACCATATATCCATTGATCTCCTCTCTAATGTCTCTACATCAGCAGCTTTCTAGGCATTCCATCTCCAAATCCCTGAGGACGAGTTACATTAAAAAAAAATATTAATCAAATATTATTTTTTTTAGAAAAAAAAAGTAAGTCAGAAAATAAGAAAGGGCCACAGGGTAACTCTGTAGTACCCTTCTCTGTGGTTCTATGGAGATACCATACATTTCTGTGAGTTAAGCACCCTGCGCTCAGTACAACCTCAGCAGTTTGCTAAATTGATGTGCGTGCGCCCCTCTGTCTTATTGTCTTGGCTAAGTGCATTCTGAAAGCCCCTGGAGGCGACATAATTCAGCACTTGATGATGCTGCGTTTGTTCTTGATTGATGGATCCGTATATCAACTGATAGGGTTGCGAGTGCTGAGCACAAACACACATAATATTATTCTGTCTAGATAACATTTAAATGGCTTGCACACAGAGGCGACAAACATAACTTAAAGATCGAATCATGTGTTATTGGTTGAGTCTAAAGTCAATTTCTATGTTTAAAATGGAACAAAATATACATTCTCAAAAGTCTAAATCTGTCTGAAACAGTAATATCTTGTATCTCTGCCAGTGGCCGCATGGCTGCCCTCAACCATTAACCAGCTGTTCTCAGACTTAGTCTACTCTGCCTTTCTTCCTTAACTGTGCTTAATTGGCTAAAGAGTGATTAGGGAGTGTTTTTAGTGGGGTAAACAAAATCTGTTGAACAGTGGGGTGGCATTAGAGATACAAAGAAAGAGGACAGCTACGGAGAAAACAGAATGAGTTACGAGTTCCCTTTTCTCCATGGTAACCCATCATTAGAAAGCCAAACAGAGCTAATAAGACAGAGAAAGACAGCAAAGGGAAAAACAAACACATGCAAATGAGAAGAGTCAGAACATGGTGGATGTTTTAGAACGGAAAGAGATGAGTGGAAAATACACTGCCTTCTCACAAGTCTATGGGTAGTCCTATGGCAGGGTGGGGGGCAAATCTGGTCCTCAGGAGCCTCAATGTCTGCTTGTTTTCATTATTTCCTTCTGATCTAGACCTGAGAGACCAGGCGAGTGCACTCGCTGATCAATCAACCTATTGATCAATTAAGAACCTGACCAAAGTGAAGAGTGATAGAAGAGGGATGACCTATCCCTAAAAGCACCAAAGCTACTGACTAACTGATTAAGTGCCAGAGAGAGAAGAGAAAACCAGCAGACATTACGGCTCTTGAAGACCGCAGTTGCCTTCCTCTTGCCCTATGGGATGAATATGAAATAATGGGATTTCCGAGCAATGAGAGAGAAACTGAGTCTACCCCAACCTGCCGCACACAGAAGCGCCACAGGAAGTGGGGGCACGGTGGGGAGGAAGAGGAAGGAGGTTGCTGATAGGCTAGGAGGAGGGTCAAGAGGCGGGATGTTGTAGAGGTCAGTAGAAAGTTAGTAGAAAATCTCCAGGCCACGCATGGACACGGCCATGTTAGCAGACAGAGGCTGGCGCATGCCGGGTTCGTCCAGGGTCAAGAGTACGGACACATCGGGCTGCGGGAGCAGAGGAACGGGCAACAGTCATCCTCACTGGAGCCACAATGGATGACTAAGTTCTACTGTACCCATTGAGGAAGACAGGTGGTCTGTGCTACTGTAGGTGCAGGGGACTACATGGTCATTCTATGCCCTCCATAAGAAAGGACACACTACTGAATCATCAGAAATGGCATTCTTTCAGCTACACTCACTGCCTCTGTCTCAACGGCGCTCTAGAGCATAATCTTTCCGAGCTCACCTGGATGATAAAGATATTATTTCAATCAAACAAAGAACGAAGCTTTAGGAATTATAGTGCCAGGTGTTCTTCTTTCTCCTACAATACAAAATGAAATTACAGAATCACTCTTCTCACTTTTTGAATATGTATATTCAGCTGTACAACCCAGCCATTAAAACAAGAGTAAAGACTGAGGAATAATACGCTTTTGAAAAATAAAGACTAGATTCATTTTTTAAATGGCTATTTTAGAGTTTTTCACTTAGCCAAATGAGCATTGTCCATATTCACATTATCCTCTATCCGTAACTGCAAACTAGATTATGCTCACACACCAGACACTAATTACATGATAGATGGACACTTTTCAAATCTTTATTCTGCTATGGAAACTGCATTCTAGATCTGCGTCAGAGACTCCATTCCCTTTAGATGGCGTGTCTGTTCAGTCATTTATAGGAGAGGAATACTCTTCTGAAAGCTAGCTCTCTGTCCACACGATATGCTAACTCACATAAAATAGTGTTTCCCTGAATAGTGTCTCCCTTAACCCCCTGACTTCATAGAATTCTAAACTAAGTCTTTCCAAAACCAAGCCTTGTGTCAACAGTAATCTCAGAGATAATATAACTAACTATTTATTATTGAGTTAAACCAGGATGATCCACTGATATTAAACATCTCTGTTAGAATGAAGACCTAGAACCTATTTACTCCATATAAGTAACTTACAGTATGTATATTGTGATGTATGTTGTTAGTAACTTATGAGAAAGCAGTGTATGGCTATATATGGCTATAGACACAGAACAGTGCAGTCACACAGAGTAGACGCAGGACCACACACACACACAAGTACAAAAAGCTACAGTACTATAGACCAGCCCAGGGATATAGGTGAGCCTGGAATGTTCTAGAAGGCCACAGAGTGTGATAGTATACAAACCTTAATG
The DNA here is from genome assembly GCF_045679555.1 of Salvelinus alpinus. NCBI lineage: Eukaryota > Metazoa > Chordata > Actinopteri > Salmoniformes > Salmonidae > Salvelinus > Salvelinus alpinus. Next base: position 70,238,994 of record NC_092093.1, read on the forward strand.
GCCTCCACCGAGTCATATTTGTCCAGTTTGTTGATGTGGTTGGTGATGGAGGTGTTGAGTGGTGCTGCTGAGATGGGGTGGATGACCGTAGCATCGTGAGACTGCTGCTGGTAGCGCTGGCAGTAGGTGTACACTAGTAAAGTGACCAAACAACCCATGATAGAACTACTCAGGCCTACAGCAATCATATGGAACAGGTTGAAATCTGGAGAAGGGAAAAAGAGAGAGGAAAATGTTTTCAATGGTCAAAATAAGTTGACTGCGCAATGATTGATGTCACGTTAATAAGTGTGGATGAGTTCATTATTGATACCAACAAATATCACACTACATTATCACACTACATTATCACACTACATTATCACACTTTCACACTACATCAAATATCACACTACATTAACACACTAGCACACCACATTATCACACTATCACATGACATTATTACACGATCACACTACATTACCACACTACACTATCACACTACATTATCACACTGCCACACTACATTATCACATTTTCACACTACATTAAATATCACACTACATTATTACACTATCACACTACATTATCACACTACATTATCACACTACACTATCACACTACATTATCACACTACATTATCACACTACATTATCACACTACACTATCACACTACATTATCACACTACATTTTCACACTACATTAAATATCACACTACATTATTACACTATCACACTACATTATCACACTACATTATCACACTACATTATCACACTACATTAAACACTACATTAAACCCATACACACTCATACCTCCGCATCTTCTCTCCTCCTGACTTGAACGAGCAATGGAGACTTCTGTAAAAGAGAAAATTAAAAGAGATGCTGAACAGAAGAACACACTTGTTCCCTTGACAAAACGGTATAGATAGTGTTGAAGTCTTTGAGCATTATATTGAGAATGAACCAGAGGATGATGAAGCCCATCACTAGACACCTGAAGAGTTTTATGATAAGTACTGTATGATAATTAGTGTATCTGGCCTCATTACGGGAAATGAAGTCCACAACCCTATTAACGGCCCTTAATGGAGTGGCATTCCCATTAAAACAGATGTGTGATAAGGAACTAAAGACAAACTGGTGTTTCAGAAAGATAAAGTCTACACTCTTGGGGAAAAAAGATGCTATCTAGAACCTAAAAGGGTTCATCAGCTGTCCCCATATGAGTACCACTTGAAGAACCCTTTTTGGTTCCAGGTAGAGTCCCTTTTGAGTTCGAGGTAGAACTATTCGGGGTTCCTCTGTGTAAAGGGTTCTACATGGAACCCAAAAGAGTTCTACCTGGAACCAAAAAGGTTTCTATCTGGAACCAAAAAGGATTCTCTTATGGGGACAGCCAAAGAACCCTTGTGGAACCCTTTTTTCTAAGAGTGTACTCACACTTATCACCTAGCATAGGCTACTGTCATATTAATGGAGCAGTTTTGAAGAAATAATAATGTTTTATGGGTTGCTAAGTGTTAGTTAGTCCAAAGTATTCTCCGGTATAAAATCTATCCGGCTCTGGTAGCTCGAGTAGCATTGTGTCCATTGATACTATGTAGAACACATAATTGTTGAAGACATCAATGGGTGTGTTTGACTGAGCCTCAGAACTCAGAGAGAGAGAAAGAGGTCTAATTATCCAGTGGTGTAGTAGAAATCAATGTTCTGGTGTGTCTCACATTACACCCTGTCAATAAGGGAGACCCCTGTCTGGATACACATAAATACTATGTGGTCTATGCATGTGTGTGTGTGTGCGTGTATTTGTGTGAATGTGTGTGTATGTGTGTGAATGTGTGTGTGTGTGTGTGTGTGTGCATGCATAAATGTGTGCGTATGTGTGTGTGTTTATCAGTATGTATGTGTGAATTACCTGGTATAAAGTTGGAGTCAGGTGGGCAGGCCCTGGTCTCGGTGTGGTTTCCTGAACACTGGTTTCCAGTAGGGAACAGGATGTCACAGTGACGGACACGCAGCTGGGAGCCAGCACTGTCACACTGGGACCATTCAGACCAGTTAGACCAACTCTCTGGAGACAAAACATAACCACATCAGATTACTGGGCTGCTGAATACACATGCCAAGAGTCAGAGAAAACTGATGGTCCGTGTGATTGTGTGTGTGTGTGTGTGTGTGTGTGTGTGTGTGTGTGTGTGTGTGTGTGTGTGCATGCCTACGTGTGTGTATGTGTGGGTGTACCTGGACATGATTGTGTGTTACAGAGAGCCTCTTCAGTGTGCAGTCCCAGACAGATATCTCCTCCGTAGGCTGGTGGGGGGTTGTTGCAGGTGCGCGTCCTCATATAGTGTCCCCCTCCACACGTCACTGAACACTTAGACCAGCCAGACCAGCAAGACCAGCTACCGTCCACTACACAGGAGGAGAGAGCGGGAGGGGGGTGTTGAGGCAAGTACTGGGTTGTTGAGAATAGAGTCCATGTGTGTACTGTACAGTGTATGAGTGTGTGTGTGTGCCCATGTGTGTGTAAGTGTGTCCCTGTGTGTGTGACGTCTAGTGCTTGGCATCACATGAAGGGAGGAATAACAAGAAGGACTTGATGGTTAATTTCCCTTTGTTAATTAGTGGATTGTATGGAGGGGGAGGAGGGGGAGAGGAGATGAAGGGTCAGGAGGGGGTTGGTTTGAGCAGCTGGATGAAACCAAACCTGCTAGCTGTCACATCTGAACTAGATCCAAACACACAAACACGTTAACGCACAAACACGTTAACACACACACACACACACACACACACACACACACACACACACACACACACACACACACACACACACACACACACACACACACACACACACACACACACACACACACACACACACACACACACACACACACACACATTTAATTCTGCTAATTAAACCAGTGTAAACATGGTAACAGAAAACGTCACCAGGAATCAAACGAGACCAAACAGACAAACACAACTTTAAAGAATACTGTAATGTCTCGACGTCAGGGCAAACGCAAACTCTCATTGTGCTGTTCTTGCTTTGTCCTAGAACTGTAATGTCTCGACTTAAAACTTAAAAGAATACTGTAATGTCTCGACGTCAGGGAAGGACAAAACCTCATTGTGGTGTTCGGGATTTGTCCAAGAACCTAAAAAAAGGCCTCTCAGTAAAGACTGAGAACAAAATCCTTTCACTTCATCTGAGGAGAAGAATCTCTTTTCAGGACCATTTCAGAATTGGTTTTAAACCGCTCAACCTGTAATGCACTGGCTGTGTGGTAATTGAAGTTCCTCTGGTCTTTGTCATCTCTGGTCTTTGTCATCTCTGGTCTTTGTCATCTCTGGTCTTTGTCATCTCTGGTCTTTGTCATCTCTGGTCTTTGTCATCTCTGTGTCATTTCTCTATGGTAAAATGACACATCAGTCGATTCTTGCCTGCACATGATGGATAGTCTCATCTCCATCAGCCGCTGCAGAAAACTAGGAAAGATTCATTTGTTTCAAAACCAGATGGACTTCAGACATAACACCTCTCTCTCTCTCTCTCTCTCTCTCTCTCTCTCTCTCTCTCTCTCTCTCTCTCTCTCTCTCTCTCTCTCTCTCTCTCTCTCTCTCTCTCTCTCTCTCTCTCTCTCTCTCTCTCTCTCTCTCTCTCTCTCTCTCTCTCTCTCTCTCTCTCTTTCTCTCTCTCATTTCAAAGGCCCTGGCTTAACCGGCGGATGGATTATGTCTTGAGGCCTACGTCAAAAATATTATCACACTTCCAGACGAGGGCTAATTTAAGCGAAATTACTATTCATTATTATTCACACTATGCAAAGTTGCACCATTCCTATGAAATCTCTTCGATTCAGGTGACTTGATAAGTCTCCATTGTCTCCATCAATAGAACTGGAGGGTGACTGCTGCTCCTGCAATTCAAGCCCACAGAATAGCTGTATGTTTAGTTAGCTAGCTTAGAGCTATAGTAAATTTGAATTTTAAATCTTTACAAACAGCATTCCATCCTTTGTTGAATATTTTAATTGGTTCTACTCAATGACATTCCTAAGGGCTGTCAACTTAATCTGAATCGAACATTACAGAAAAGAACACAGACGGGAAAACCCTTTGAAAGCTGTTGTGTTTTTTTTGTTGTTTAAAAAAAAATATATATCAGACACTCTTAACCAGAACAACTTACAGTAGTGAGTGCATAAATGGGAATCGAAGACTCAATCCTGGCATTGCAAGTGCCATGCTCTACCAAGTGAGCCACACGGAACACACAGGGCTTATCCTGAAGTAACCCGGGGGTTCACTCCAGGTGAGTAAGTGTCAGAGGGGAAAGCTAAGAGCTAGCTACAGTGCCTTCAGAAAGTATTCACACCCCTTGATTTTTTCCACATTTTGTTGTGTTACAGCCTGCATTTAAAATGTATAACATTTAGATTTTTTTGTCACTGCCATACACACAATACCCCATAATGTCAAAGTAGAATTATGTTTTTCTAAATGTTTACAAATTAATTAAGATAGAAAAGCGAAATTGTCGTGAGTCTATGAGTATTCAACCCCTTTGTTATGGCAAGCCTAAATAAGTTCAGTACTAAAAATGTGCTTAACAAGTCACATAAGTTGCATGGACTGAGTGTGCAATAATAGTTCAACATGATTTTTGAATGACTACCTCATCTCTGTACCCCACACATACAATCTGTAAGATCCCTCAGTTGAGCAGTGAATTTCAAACACAGATTCAACCACAAAGACCAGGGAGGTTTTCGCATGCCTTGCAAAGAAGGGCACCTATTGGCAGATGGGAAGAAGAAAAAAAGATGACATTGAATATCCCTTTGAGATTGTTGAAGTTATTAATTACCCTTTGGATGGTGTATCAATACACCCAGTCACTACAAAGATACAGGCAAATCCAATACAACACATTATTGAGTACCACTCTCCATATTTTCAAGCATAGTGGTGGCTGCATCATGTTATGGGTATGCTTGTAATCGTTAAGGCCTTGGGAGTTTTACAGGATAAAAAATAAACGGAATGGAGCTAAACACAGGCACAATCCTAGAGGAAAGCCTGATTCAGTCTGCTTTTCACCAGACAACCTAAAACACAAGGCCTAATCTACACTGGAGTTGCTTACCAAGAAGACAGTGAATGTTCCCGAGTTACTGTTTTGACTTAAATCTTCTTAAAAATATATTGGAAGACCTGAAAATGGTTGTCTAACAATGATCAACAACCAATTTGACAGAGCTTGAAGAATTTAGAAAATAACACATTGGAAAATGTAGCACAATCCAGGTGTGGAAAGCTCTTAGAGACTTACCCAGAAAGACTCACAGTTACAATTGCTGCTAAAGGTGCTTCTACAACGTATTGACTCAGGGGTGTGAATACTTATGTAAATGAGATATTTCTGTATTTCATTTGAAATACATTAGCAAAAATCCTAAAAACATGTTTTCACTTTGTCATTATGGGGTATTGTGTGTACATGGGTGAGATATCTATTTAATACATTTTGAATTCAGGCTATAACACATCAAATTGTGCAATAAGTCAAGTGGTATGAATACTGTCTGAAGGCACCGTAGCATTAGCAGCTAAACCCTCAAGGTAACTGGGATGATGGATCTTCGATCAACTCAAAGAGCATCAGTGAGAATTTGGTGGGTCAGCATCTCAATGCTCCCCATTCATAGCCTCATTCATGACGAGACAGACAGGCTCTCTCCAGTGAATAAATTAACAGCTAAAATCACAGCTTTGGTTCTGTGTCAGCACATACAGTATTATGACGGATAGCTGTTGTTGAAGGCGTTATCAGACACTGGTCAGGCTGTTAGCGAGATGCTAACTTTGCACTCCTTTCAAATAAGACTGATTAATAATGATTTGAAACAAACTCCTTGTTGTGTGTTTGTGTCTGGTGTGTGCGTGTGTGTGGTGTGTGTGTGTGATGCCATGTGTTCTCTTTAATTAAGAAGCTAAGCAGGAGGATTTCCATTTAGATAGCACATTTCCTTCTACCGTCACTATGAACACTAATTTAATTACAATTGCTTCCTTTCAGTTCTCCCTCAGGTAGGAGACTGGAGAAACAGACACATTGTCTTTGGCTTTTCACAACAGAGATTGAGACTCGCACACAAACGCACAAGTTAATGCATGCAAGAGTGCATGTGCACGCTCGCACACAGCTCCCCGTAGCTAGCGGTATAATTGCCCTGAAATGTAATTACAGTCTTACACGCTGCGGGGATTGTGTCTCTGATTCCAGCTGTAAATTTGTGTCTTCGTCACACCTCCTGACTTAAACACATTCCTATTGTGTAGTTTTGTGCTTCATTATACTCATTATGAGGATATTTATTCTAATTTCTTTTTTCTTTATTAATTTCTCATGGATGTCATATTACTGACGATTTCCTGTTTTCACTCTGTGTGTAAATGAAAAGCACTCTACAAATGCAATTTATTAGTATAATTATTCATATTATTATAGGGTTGTGTGTGTGGATGTAGAGTAGGTGTGTACTGTCTCACACCTGGAAATAGAGTCGTGTGTGTGCGTGTGTATGTGTATGTACAGGTAACTGCCAAAATAAAGGAAACACTTGAGTAAATGAGGGATACTAAGTATATTGAAAGTAGTTGCTTCCACACAGGTGTGGTTCCTGAGTTAATTAAGCAATTGACATCCCATCATGTTTAGGGCCATGTATAAAAATGCCCAGTTGCCCATCATTTGGGCTACCATGTCTAGAAGCAATAGTTTTTAACTATTTTAGCACTGTTTCGCGTTGCTCTGAGACAAGCATGGGAACTGGTCTTGATAAATCAATGAGATTTTTATTTTCACTGAATCTCCGTTTGGGCATTGGTTAGACTACAATTATACAATTAGGGTGTAGACATGTTATGTTCTTAGTGTAACCTTTATTTAACAAGGCAAGTCAGTTTAAGAACAAATTCTTATTTACAAGGACAGCCTACTCCTTCCTCACCGTCAGGGAATTGAACCCCGGTCTCCCGCGTGCCCGCACGACAGGGGGATTCTTTAGCTAAAGAGCTCAGTACTGTACTCCCGACTGTCGCATTGTACAGCGTCATATTTTCCATTCCAACCTAACGGAAACTCAGAGAGTTTTTCATTTTTCTTGGAATAGAAACACCATAATATTCATCAAATTAATCCCAAACTCTAAAAGTAATTGGAAAGGTAGATACAAATTGTTTGTGACATTGTGGTTATAATAAATAATGTAAACTAGATGTAAACAAGATAATGTGTTTATATTTGATGGACAGCTGGTGGCATTTTGATAACAGGTTTTCAAACACTTGTAGCCCGATTAGCAGGACAATAGACACTTTATAGCCCAGCTACTGTAGGTGTGAACATCCCCCTACCAGCAAAAAATTACTTTGTGACCAAAGAGTGAGACAAAATGGACATTGTTTTCATCAAGCCAGCTTCTTTCTATGGTGCTACCCGTTCCAGGGTTAGGACCGTAACCACGGGAGGACTTGAAAATGAGCCGGAGCTGAGAGGATCACCAAAACTAAAGGTTGTCACGCCTTGACCATAGAGATCCTTTTTATGTCTCTATTTTGATTTGTTCAGGGCATGAGTTGGGGTGGGCATTCTATGTTCTGTGTTCTATGTTTTGTATTTCTTTGTTGGTTAGCCGGGTGTTGTTCTCAATCAGAGGCAGCTGTCTATCGTTGTCTCTGATTGAGAACCATACTTACTGTAGGTAGCTCTTGCCCACATGGGTTTTGTGGGTAGTTGTTTTCTGTTTTGTGTTGTTGCACCAGACAGAACTGTTTCGTTTCATTCACTCTCTTTGTTGTTTTTGTTGTTTCAGTGTTCAGGTTATTTTATTAAATTATAATGAACACTTACCACGCTGCGTTTTGGTCACCTTCTTTCCAGGACGATCGTTACAAAGGTATTTTGGTTTCAGTGCATTTTCTTTCATATATATATATATATATATTGCCTATAAACGTGTCGGCATACTATGTAACAAAATCGATAATTAAATAAAGGTTAAATAAAAATGTAAAATATAAAAATGATTGTGTACCAAAAACGTGAATGTGTTTTGTATGCAGTATTTGTGTATTGGAGTCACTTTTAATTCTTAATTGATCTACAGTTTCTATCATAGGCCGCTGTAATCGATGGGGACTCAGGGCAGTACCATTCTGCTCATCTGATGAAGGTGCACATGGATCAGATTCAAAATTTGAAGACCGCGATCAAGTCATTGAAAGCAGACCAGCAGAAAGAGAAACATTATCGGTGGGCAGAGATAGGGGCGACAGCTGATGCATTTGTCCAGAGCCAGGCGGCATTGGTGGAGAGTCAGGCGGAGAATGACTCGTTGAAGAGGGTGAGGAACGAGATGGAGTCACAATCCATGCCAGGCACACCTGTGAGCTCTGGAACTCCACCTCCGACAGGCAGAGTCAACATACCTGGCGGGTTCATCAGGTCGTCGGTTCACCCTGACATTTCCATTCCGCTCTGACAACAGAATGACCAACTGCTCCCCAGGCACAGCAAGGCGCGTCTGGACAATTATGCTGTTCTGCTATAGCCTAATAAACAAATGCCGGTGGCTTATATCTTCAAAATGCTTTAAATGCTTTATTATCCAAATGTAAAAGCATATACTGTACAGTACTGAATTTCTTCATCAGCATCTTTATGCTTTCGTTAATAGAATAAATATAAAAATAGTCTTTCAAAATGCCAATATTTATTTAGTTATGGATCCATAACAAATTACAATGGGAATAAATATCACTGAATTACAGAAATATTCGAACAAAGTTGTCTAATGAAGGTAAACAAATTGTTGCTTACTGGAAAATACTCTTTCAAACACATGGTTACATTGTATAGCACCATCATGGCTATTAGCAGGTAGCTGGACAATAGAGGGTAGGGGGAGAATTCTATCGTCAAATAGATTTCGTAGGTTGGCCGTGAATGGTTGCAATTTCAGTTTAATCCACCAGAAAAGACAAAACAAATAACACAACAAAACGTATTATTATTAGGATCAGTTAGGATCACCACTTTATTTTAAGAATGTGAAATGTCAGAATAATAGTAGAGAATTATTTATTTCAGCTTTTATTTCTTTCATCACATTCCCAGTGGGTCAGAGGTTTACATACACTCAATTCGTATTTGGTAGCAAATTTAAATTGTTTAACTTGGGTCAAATGTTTTGGGTAGCCTTCCACAAGCTTCCCACAATAAGTTGGGTGAATTTTGGCCCATTCCTCCTGACAGAGCAGGTGTAACTGAGTCAGGTTTGTAGGCCACCTTGCTCGCACACACTTTTTCAGGTCTGCACACAATTTTTCTACAGGATTGAGGTCAGGGCTTTGTGATGGCCACTCCAGTACCTTTACTTTGTTGTCCATAATCCATTTTACCACAACTTTGGAAGTATGCTTGGGGTCAATGTCCATTTGGAAGACCCATTTGCGGCCAAGCTTTAACTTCCTGTCCATTTGGAAGACCCATTTGCGGCCAAGCTTTAACTTCCTGACTGATGTCTTGAGATGTTGCTTCAATATATCCGCATCATTTTCCGCCCTCATGAGGCCATCTATTTTGTGAAGTGCACCAGTCCCTCCTGCAGCAAAGGACCCCCACAACATGAGCACAGCAAGCCACCCCCTTTTTCCTCAAAACATAACGATGGTCATTATGGCCGAACAGTCCTATTTTTGTTTCATCAGACCAGAGGACATTTCTCCAAAAAGTACGATCTTTGTCCCCATGTGCAGTTGCAAACCGTAGTCTGGCTTTTTTATGGCGGTTTTGGAGCAGTGGCTACTTCCTTGCTGAGCGGCCTTTCAGGTTATGTCGATATAGGACTTGTTTTACTGTGGATATAGATACTTTTGTACCTGTTTCCTCCAGCATCTTAACAAGGTCCTTTGCTGTTGTTCTGGGATTGATTTGCACTTTTTGCACCAAAGTACGTTCATCTCTAGGAGACAGAACGCATCGCCTTCCTGAGCGGTATGATGGCTGCATGGTCCCATGGTGTTTATACTAGCGTACTATTGTTTGTACAGATGATCGTGGTACATTTACATTTACATTTAAGTCATTTAGCTGACGCTCTTATCCAGAGCGACTTACAATTTGGAAAGTTCATACATATTCATCCTGGTCCCCCCGTGGGGAATGAACCCACAACCCTGGCGTTGCAAGCGCCATGCTCTACCAACTGAGCCACATGGTACCTTCAGGCATTGGAAATTGCTCCCAAGGATGAACCAGACTTGTGGAGGTCTACAATATTTTTTCTGAGGTCTTGGCTGATTTCTTTTAATTTTCCCATGATGTCAAGCAAAGAGGCACTGAGTTTGAAGGTAGGCCTTGAAATACATCCACAGGTACACCTCCAATTGTATCAAATGATGTCAATTAGCCTATCAGAAGCTTCTAAAGCCATGACATAATTTTCTGGAATTTCCCAAGCTGTTTAAAGGCATAGTCAACTTAGCGTAAATAAACTTCTGACCCACTGGAATTGTGATACAGTGAATTATAAGTGAAATAATCTGTCTGTAAACAGTTGTTGGAAAAATTACTTGTGTCATGCACAAAGTAGATGTCCTAACCGACTTGCCAAAACTATAGTTTGTTAACAAGACATTTGTGCCGTGGTTGAAAAACAAGTTTTAATGACTCCAATCTTAGTGTATGTAAACTTCTGACTTAGCTGTATATATATTTTATCCCAGCCCCCGTCCCCGCAGGAGGCCTTTTGCCTTTTGGTAGGCCGTCAATGTAAATAAGAATTTGTTCTTAACTGACTTGCCTAGTTAAATAAAGGTTAAATAAAATAAAATAAAATCCAGAAAATGCCAGACTTTGATGATAAAGTTTGATGACAAAATTTGCCCACAAAGGAATGCCACATCACCTTCATGTCTAAGTGAGCACATCACAAGTCAAGGTGAGTCCAAAAATGTCTTGAATGCTGCAGTAATATGCAAGGGAGGTATGTGTGTTGTAGCTAAGAAAGTAATACCAAGTGTATGTTGTGTAGTAAGCTGTTAGTAGCCCATGTGCCTCACCCTAACAATTTGGCCTATTTTCACCTCTTAATTTCGCCTAACGTTACTGTTCTGACTCAGTGGTGCTGCACATGTAGCCTATAACCTGTTTTTGAGAAATGTCATCTAATACTATGATGTTTCATTGTCTGCGTATATGCCCCCTTTATCCTATGGTTCTGACTTGGTGTACAGGGAGAATACTGTAAGAGCAGCCCATGTTCTGCATTCTGTCCCTGTACATTTCAAAAGTGCTGAACACGTAGTTATATTGACTACGTCCGTCGTCGCTCACTCATTAATGTTTTAATCGAAATTACGGAATGCCTCTTATCCGCTCATCGTTTCCTTGTGACATAGTTTGTACATCTCAATTGTCAATAGAAATCACATTTGTTTAAGCAAGTCAGCCATATCAACTATGTTTTTTTAAAAGGCAGTAAACGAGGCTGAATGAACTGTTTCACTGCCAGACAAGACTCCGCTGATAGTCAGGTGTAGCAGTGGGCACCGCTTGTCGCCATTATAGTGCAATGAATGTATTGTTTAGTGTCTTTGCTGGCATGCATCTAGGAATGTTTTTTTCGAGATTGCCCCACCAAGATTTACATGCTAAAATCGCCACTGCTTATATTCATCATAATGCCATTATCGCTTATGTGCTGAGTTTCACTATTTATCAAGGCCACTTGGCGCTTATAATGTTGTTTAGGCTACTGATGTTTTCATTATTTGACCACGCGTCTTGCTGACCGTATGTCTTGCTGACCGTATGTCTTGCTGACCGCTCCTCTTGCTGACCGTATGTCTTGCTGACCGCTCCTCTTGCTGACCGTATGTCTTGCTGACCGTATGTCTTGCTGACCGCTCCTCTTGCTGACCGTATGTCTTGCTGACCGTATGTCTTGCTGACCGCTCTTGCTCTTGCTGACCGTATGTCTTGCTGACCGTATGTCTTGCTGACCGTATGTCTTGCTGACGTCTTGCTGACCCTCTTGCTGACCGCTCGTCTTGCTGACCGTATGTCTTGCTGACCGTATGACTTGCTGACCGTATGTCTTGCTGACCACACCTCTTGCTGACTGTATGTTTTTATGACCGTATGTTTTTATGACCGTATGTCTTGCTGACCGCTCGTCTTGCTGACCGTATGTCTTGCTGACCGCTCGTCTTGCTGACCGTATGTCTTGCTGACCGTATGTCTTGCTGACCGCTCGTCTTGCTGACCGTATGTCTTGCTGACCGTATGTCTTGCTGACCGCTCGTCTTGCTGACCGCTCCTCTTGCTGACCGCTCCTCTTGCTGACCGTATGTCTTGCTGACCGTATGTCTTGCTGACCGCTCCTCTTGCTGACCGTATGTCTTGCTGACCGTATGTCTTGCTGACCGCTCCTCTTGCTGACCGTATGTCTTGCTGACCGTATGTCTTGCTGACCGCTCCTCTTGCTGACCGTATGTCTTGCTGACCGTATGTCTTGCTGACCGTATGTCTTGGTGGTTGGGGTCTTTATTTCATTTTGTCATTATGAAAAGAAGCTGTTAACGTGTTCCAACACACATGCCTTCTGTTCCCTAGTTGTAACAAACCCACCCCACAAATAAAATGTATTAACACTTGAATTTGTGTTTTGTGTGTTTTTTTGTTTGTTTGTTTTTTACATATAACCTACAATAACAAGCTAATGAAAATGCTATTGTGTTATTTGAAATACAATTACACAAGGCCTTCATGAACACAACCTAATTATTAATTTTGCAGTTAACCCACTGTTCCTAGGCCCTCAATGAAAATAAGAATTTGTTCTTAACTGACTTGCCTAGTTAAATAAAAGTATCAAAAGTATAAATCGTATCAAATTCCTTATAGTAAGCAAACCAGACAGCACCATTTTATTATTTGATTCGATTTTTAACGACTAGCCAGGAGCACACTCCAACATCATTTACAAACGAAGCACGAGTGTTTAGTGAGTCCGCCAGATCAGAAGCAGTAGGGATGACCAGGGATGTTATCTATTTATTTATTTTTATTTTGGGGGTAGATCAGCTTTAATATTGCAGATAGACTGTAGCTTCCATCAATGTAATTGTCTGCATCATTTCCAACCCCCCATATACAGTGCATTTGGAAAGTGTTTTGTTAGGTTACAGCCTTATTCTAAAATGGTTTCTGGTGGATTCAACTGAAATTGCAACCAACTTTCTATGGCTTGTTTTAAAAATAGTGATATTTTTTAGATGATTTAATTTTCAAATAACCAATGTTCTCTTGATAAGTGTGTGAATTGGACCATTTTACTGTCCTGCTAAGTATTACGAATGTACTTTTGGGTGACAGGATGTAATGAACTAAAAGTAGCTTGAAGGGGGATAGTCTATACCCGGCGGTTCTACTGTTAAATGGTGTGTGTGTGTGCGCGTGTGTGTATCAGTCACCAGATCTTAACCCAGTTGAAGACTTATGGGAGATTCTGGAGCATTGCATATGACAGCGTTTTCCACAAGCATCAACAAAACACCAAATTAAGGAATTTCTCGTGGAAGAATGGTGTTACATCCCTCCAATAGAGTTCCAGACACTTGTAGAATTGATGCCAAGGTGCATTGATGCTGTTCTGGTTCGTGGTGGCCCAACACTATTAAGACACTATGTTGGTGTTGCTTTTATTTTTGCAGTTACCTGTATGTTCACGCGTGTATCTCTATATCTCACCTGGGCAGGGTGTGACATTACACTCCTGGTACTCCTGAGCAGGTCCCAGGCAGGTCTGTCCTCCATGGCGTGGTTCAGGGGAGGTACAGGTCCGTTTACGGCTACGTATCCCTCGGCTGCAGTCTCTACTGCACTGAGACCAGGAGCTCCAGGATGTCCAGCCTCCGTTCACAGTGTGGCCGGAGATTTTACCCGACAGCAGCAGCTCTCCTGGTGGAGAGCGAGACGAGAGGGGGGTCAGGATGGAACTTGGTGGGACAAATGGACTTATTATTTTGTCCACTTGGAATATGTATTGAAGCTAGAATTTATAATAATAGAA